>NC_053026.1:493456961-493538932 GCF_003073215.2 Triticum urartu | reverse complement strand
AGAAGGTTTCATTCCGTTTCGAATCCATTTGATATTCCTTTTCTTCGAAACACTAAAATAAGGGAAAAACAGGAACTGGCACTGGGCTCTGGGTCAATAGGTTAGTCCCAAAAATAATATAAAAGTGCATAATAAAGCCCATAAACATCCAAAATAGATAATATAATAGCATGGAACAATAAAAAATTATAGATACGTTGGAGACGTATCAGCATCCCCAAGCTTAATTCTTGCTCGTCCTCAAGTAGGTAAATGATAAAAAACAGAATTTTTGATGTAGAATGCCACCTAACATATTTCTTTAAGTAATCTTCTTTATTGGGCGAATTCGAGCTCGGTACCCGGGGATCCATAAGATTCAAGACAAAAGTTTAATATTGACATAGAAATAATAATACTTCAAGCATACTAACAAAGCAATTATGTCTTCTCAAAGAAAGCTATCCCTGCAAAATCATATAGTCTGGCTATGCTCTATCTTCACCACACAAAATATTTAAATCATGCACAACCCCGATGACAAGCCAAGCAATTGTTTCATACTTTTGATGTTCTCAAACCTTTTCAATCTTCACGCAATACATGAGCGTGAGCCATGGACATAGCACTATAGGTGGAATAGAATGGTGGTTGTGGAGAAGACAAAAAGGAGAAGATAGTATCACATCAACTAGGCGTATCAATGGGCTATGGAGATGCCCATTAATAGATATCAATCTAAGTGACTAGGGATTGCCATGCAATGGATGCACTAGAGTTATAAGTGTATGAAAGCTCAACAAAAGAAACTAGTGGGTGTGCATCCAACTCGCTTGCTCACGAAGACCTAGGGCATTTTGAGGAAGCCATCATTGGAATATACAAGCCAAGTTCTATAATGAAAGATTCCCACTAGTATATGAAAGTGACAACATAGGAGACTCTCTATCATGAAGATCATGGTGCTACTTTGAAGCACAAGTGTGGTAAAAAGATAGTAGCATTGCCCCTTCTCTCTTTTTCTCTCATTTATTTATTTTATTTTTTATTTGGGCCTTCTCTTTTTTATGGCCTCTTTTCTCTTCTTTTTTATTTGGGCTTCTTTGGCCTCTTTTATTTATTTATTTTTGTCCGGAGTCTCATCCCGACTTGTGGGGGAATCATAGTCTCTATCATCCTTTCCTCACTGGGACGATGCTCTAATAATGATGATCATCACACTTTTATTTACTTACAACTCAAGAATTACAACTCGATACTTAGAACAAGATACGACTCTATATGAATGCCTCCGGCGGTGTACCAGGATGTTCAATGAATCAAGAGTGACATGTATGGAAGAATTATGAACGGTGGCTTTGCCACAAATATGATGTCAACTACATGATCATGCAAAGCAATATGACAATGATTGAGCGTGTCATAGTGAACGGAACGGTGGAAAGTTGCTTGGCAATATATCTCGGAATGGCTATGGAAATGCCATGATAGGTAGGTATGGTGGCTGTTTTAGGAAGGTATATGGTGGGTGTATGATACCGGCGAAAGGTGCGCGGTATTAGAGAGGCTAGCAATGGTGGAAGGGTGAGAGTGCGTATAATCCATGGACTCAACATTAGTCATAAATAACTCACATACTTATTGCAAAACTGTATTAGTTATCAAAACAAAGTACTACGCGCATGCTCCTAGGGGGATAGATTGGTAGGAAAAGACCATCGCTCGTCCCCGACCGCCACTCATAAGGAAGAGAATCAATAAATAAATCATGCTCCGACTTCATCACATAACGGTTCACCATACGTGCATGCTACGGGAATCACAAACTTTAACACAAGTATCTATCAAATTCACAACTACTCACTAGCATGACTCTAATATTAACATCCTCATATCTCAAAACAATCATCAAGTATCAAACTTCTCATAGTATTCAATGCACTTTATATGAAAGTTTTTATTATATCCCTCTTGGATGCCCATCATATTAGGACTAGTTTCATAACCAAAGCAAACTACCATGCTGTTCTAAAGACTCTCAAAATATTATAAGTGAAGCACGAGAGTTTATCCATTTCTTCAAAATAAAACCACCACCGTGCTCTAAAAAGATATAAGTGAAACACTAGAGCAAATGGCAAACTACTCCGAAAGATATAAGTGAAGACCAATGAGTAGTCGAATAATTATGCAACTATGTGAAGACTCTCTAACATTTAATAATTTCAGATCTTGGTATTTTATTCAAACAGCAAGCAAAACTAAATAAAATAAATTGACGCTCCAAGCAAAACACATATCATGTGGCGAATAAAAATATAGCTCCAAGTAAAGTTACCGATGAACGAAGACGAAAGAGGGGATGCCTTCCGGGGCATCCCCAAGCTTTGGCTTTTTTAGGTGTCCTTAGATTATCTTGGGGTGCCTTGGGCATCCCCAAGCTTAGGCTCTTGCCACTCCTTATTCCATAGTCCATCGAATCTTTACCCAAAACTTGAAAACTTCACAACACAAAACTTAACAGAAAATTCGTAAGCTCCGTTAGTATAAGAAAATAAATCACCACTTAGGTACTGTTTTGAACTCATTATAAATTCATATTGGTGTAATATCTACTGTATTCCAACTTATCCATGGTTCATACCATCCGATACTACTCATAGATTCATCAAAATAAGCGAACAACGCATCGAAAACAGAATCTGTCAAAAACATAATAGTCTGTAGTAATCTGGATCAAACGTATACTTCTGGAACTCATAAAATTCTCAAATAAATTGCTGAACGTGAGGAGTTTATCTATTAATCATCTGCAAAAATAATTAACTAAATAGCACTCTCCAAATAAAAATGTCAGCAATTCTCGTGAGCGCTAAAGTTTCTGTTTTTTACAGCATGATCATAAAGACTTCACCCAAGTCTTCCCAAAGGTTCTACTTAGCACAAACACTAATTAAAATATAAAACCACATCTAAACAGAGGCTAGATAAATTATTTATTACTAAACAGGAGCAAAAAGTAAGGAACAAAAATAAAATTGGGTTGCCTCCCAACAAGCGTTATCGTCTAACGCCCCTAGCTAGGCATGATGATTTCAATGATGCTCACATAAAGGATAAGAATTGTAACATAAAGAGAGCATCATGAAGAATATGACTAGCACATTCAAGTCTAACCCACTTCCTATGCATAGGTATTTTGTGAGCAAACAACTTATGGGAACAATAATCGACTAGCATAGGAAGGCAAAATAAGCATAACTTCAAAACTTTAAGCACATAGAGAGGAAACCTGATATTATTGCAATTCCTACAAGCATATGTTCCTCCCTCATAATAATTTTCAGTAGCATCATGAATGAATTCAACAATATAACCAGCACCTAAAGCATTCTTTTCATGATCTACAAGCATATAAATTTTATTACTCTCCACACAAGCAAAATTCTTCTCATGAATAATAGTGGGAGCAAACTCAACAAAATAATTATCATGTGAGGCATAATCCAATTGAAAACTAAAATCATGATGACAAGTTTCATGGATATCATTATTCTTTATAGCATACAAGTCATCACAATAACCATCATAGATAGCAACTTTGTTCTCATAATCAATTGGAACCTCTTCCGAAATAGTGGATTCACCACAAAATAAAGTCATGACCTCTCCAAATCCACTTTCATCAATATAATCATCATAAATAGGAGGCATGCTTTCATCATAATAAATTTGCTCATCAAAACATGGGGGACAAAAAATGTCATCTTTATCAAACATAGCTTCCCCAAGCTTGTGGCTTTGCATATCATTAGCATCATGGGTATTCAAGGAATTCATACTAACAATATTGCAATCATGCTCATCATTCAAATATTTAGTGCCAAACATTCTAATGCATTCTTCTTCTAATATTTTGGCACAATTTTCCTTTCCATCATACTCACGAAAGATATTAAAAAGATGAAGCGTATGAGACAAACTAAATTCCATATTTTTGTAATTTTCTTTTATAAACTAAACTAGTGATAAAACAAGAAACTAAAAGACTCGATTGCAAGATCTAAAGATATACCTTCAAGCACTCACCTCCCAGGCAACGGCGCCAGAAAAGAGCTTGATGTCTACTACACAACCTTCTTCTTATAGACGTTGTTGGTCCTCCAAGTGCAGAGGTTTGTAGGATAGTAGCAAATTTCCCTCAAGTGGATGACCTAAGGTTTATCAATTCGTAGGAGGCGTAGGATGAAGATGGTCTCTCTCAAGCAACCCTGCAACCAAATAACACAGAGTCTCTTGTGTCCCCAACACACCCAATACAATGGTAAATTGTATCGGTGCACTAGTTCGGCGAAGAGATGGTGATACAAGTGGTATATGGATAGTAGATAATGGTTTTTGTAATCTGAAATTATAGAACAACATAAAAGTGAGCGTAAACGGTATTGCAATGCTAGGAAACAAGGCCTAGGGTTCATACTTTCACTAGTGCAAGTTTTCTCAACAATAATAACATAATTGGATAACATAACTATCCCTCAACATGCAACAAAGAGTCACTCCAAAGTCAATAATAGCGGAGAACAAACAAAGAGATTGTGGTAGGGTACGAAACCACCTCAAAGTTATTCTTTCCAATCAATCCGTTGGGCTATTCCTATAAGTGTCACAAACAGCCCTAGAGTTTGTACTAGAATAACACCTTAAGACACAAATCAACCAAAACCCTAATGTCACCTAGATACTCCAATGTCACCTCAAGTATCCGTGGTCATGATTATACGATATGCATCACATAATCTCAGATTCATCTATTCAACCAACACATAGAACCTCAAAGAGTGCCTCAAAGTTCCTACCAGAGAATCATGACGAAAACGTGTGCCAACCCCTATGCATAGGTTCATGGGCGGAACCCGCAAGTTGATCACCAAAACATACATCAAGTGAATCACGTGATATCCCATTGTCACCACAGATACGCACGGCAAGACATACATCAAGTGTTCTCAAATCTTTAAATTGTCAATCCGATAAGATAACTTCAAAGGGAAAACTCAATCCATTACAAGAGAGTAGAGGGGGGAGAAAACATCATAAGATCCAACTATAATAACAAAGCTCGCGATACATCAAGATTGTATCACCTTACGAACATGAGAGAGAGAGAGATCAAACACATAGCTACTGGTACATACCCTCAGCCCCGAGGGAGAACTACTCCCTCCTCGTCATGGAGAGCACCGGGATGATGAAGATGGCCACCGGAGAGGGATTGCCCCCTCCGGCAGGGTGCCGGAACGGGTCTAGATTGGCTTTCGGTGGCTACGGAGGCTTCTGGCGACGGAACTCCCGATATATTGTGCTCTACGATTGTTTTAGGGTATATGGAGATATATAGGCGGAAGAAGTACGTCAGGGGGCCATGAGGGGCCCACGGGGGTGGAGGGCGCGCCCAGGGGGGTGGGCGCCCCCTGCCTCGTGGCTTCCTCGTTGCTTCCCTTACGTGGACTCCAAGTCTCCCGGGTTGCTTTCCTTCCAAAAATAAGTTCCGTGAAGTTTCAGGTCAATTTGACTCCGTTTGATTTTCCTTTTCTGCGATACTCTAAAACAAGGAAAAAACAGAAACTCGCACTAGGCTCTGGGCTAATAGGTTAGTCCCAAAAATAATATAAAAGTGTATAATAAAGCCCATAAACATCCAAAACAGAAGATAATATAGCATGGAGCAATCAAAAATTATAGATATGTTGAAGACGTATCAGCTACCTTGTCGTGTCCCTCGTCGTCGCTCACCGACCTTCTATTTCCTCTCACCATGGCTGCGCGCTTCCTTGATGTGGCCCTCTGGCCGGTGCTTCGACCTCATGCTCGTCGCCAACGTCCCCACAAAGTGCGTGCTCAATCGTGTCGGTCACTGCGTCGAGGAAGCTTTCTTCCGCAAGCTCAGCGCTCCACGGAGGCAGATGTGTGGGCACACTTTGGCGCAAGTTATGCAGACCTCGTCGTATGTCTCCCCATCAGTGTCCTTGCCATCATTGCTGCTCCTCGAGCTGCTCTCGTTCCTCCGTGGTGTCGCAGCCTCCAACACCCTCGGCACCTCCTCCGCAAGATGCGCTTCGTTGCAGCGCTATTTTGACTTGTCCGATGCCAGGCATGGTCTGGTCCCGCGCTCCTCGCCGCGGCTTTTCACCAGTGTGTGCTCCTGCCTCAAGCTAGGGTATCCGTCCAGAACTGTTGGGCCAGCCTTACACAACCTTGAAGGGAAGCAAGGTGACATGGAGGCGGTTGTGTTGCCTCTCCCGGTGATGCGGGCCACCGTGGCGCGACGGGTTGACATGAAGCTCACCATTGTCTCTTTCAACCTCTAGGTGAGCTAGCTATTGTACTTACATCTCTCTTTGTCAAGACGTGGCAGAGTCGAAACACATGATCTAGTTTGCCCTGCAAACTGTGCACGAGGTTGTTGCCATGGCAAGTGTTTGTGTTAGCTAATGCATCCATCCTGGTATTAGTCCCCATCGTATTTAGCATCATAACCATGATTTTAACTAATAAAATATAATTTAGACATAGTAAAAATAGTATTACCGGAGACTATGTTCAGATACGAATCCAATAATATAATTTTTGGTGACATGAATTAATATTTTGTAAACTTTTAGTACTTGTTGTAAACTTGTATAGCCGTTTTTTGCCAGGGTTAATTTGTTGTTAAGGCTGGCAAGTTGGGTTTGAAGAGTTTTAAGTAGCATTTTAGATGATAACTCCTAATTTTTACTCATGGGGATTTTTCTTTACTTGGTACATTTTTCACAAGTCACATGGCAAATTTAGAAAACATTGGGTCCAAATGTAAAAGCAAATTCAAAGAAAGTCTTTTTGGTTCGTCACATGGCAAATGCTTGGAATTTTTTCTCTAAAAGCATGGCAAATTTTGAAGAAAAAAGTATCGAAGATCAAGGCAAGGTCACACAAAAATAACTCACATGGCAATTTCATTGACATGCTGCCAAAGTATGCAGAAGTAGTTGACATGGCAAAATAAGTACACAAAAATGTTACAACAACAAATCTTAATTAACATGGCAGCAAATTCTTAGATTCCATGGCAAACAAGATTCTTAAGTAACCATGGCAACATGCTTGTGGTTGCCATGGGCCACAACTATGAACCTTTAACTTTGGCACTTTTTTCAAAATAACAAAATTCATAAATCTGCCATGTCCCCATTATAACAAAAAAAAAATCCTAATTTTGCAGACCATGGAAAATTTTGGAATATGGTAGTTTTTGCTGTAGATACCATCACATTTTTTATTATTTAGACCATGGCCATTTTATTAGTTAGACCATGACAATTTCAATTTATGTAGCAATTTTATTTTTAGTGTATGCCAATTTTATTAAATACACCATGTCACAATTATTAATTAGACCATGTTAGTTTTGTTTTTGGTCGCATACAAAATTTTATGTTTTGAGAGAATGGCAAATTTATTAATTAGGTGTCCCAAAACATGGCACATTTTTAATTACAGTTGTCTCATGTGTGCACGGAAAATTCCTAAATTTTCCATTCTTTCAAATAATAAATCCATGACCTTGCCATGTTTTTTGAACATGAATAAAAGAATAAATTTTCCTTCTTACCATTACAAGTTTTCTAAAAGTTGAAATGTTTTCCAAGAGAACATTTTTTCTAAATTTTACATGTGCAATTTTAATATAGGTCCATGGCAATTTCACTAACGAGACCATGGCAAACAAGTTATTAAACCATGATAGTTTTATTCTTGTAGCTGCCATGGAAATTTATTTAAATGGACCATGGAAAATTTAGTAAATATACCATGGCAAACACTTTTTTAATTTTATCATGAGAACTTCGGGGTAGGGGGAGAGATGGACAGTAAAATACATGGTGAAAAAATTGTGTTCATAGTTTTTACTAGATGGGCAAGTAGGTTTTATCACATCGGCGCAACTCACGCGATGGTGGCAGGCTTGTAATTATTTTAGTTTGTAGGGGACAATGGCAAATGTTTTGTATATAAGATGGCACATTTACTGATCATTCCATGGCAAAAAACTTTCTGTATCTACCATGGCAATTTCATATTATAAACAGACGGATTTTTTTCCATTGTGTCATTGCAAATCTCTCAGTTTTTTCATATATTTTTATCCTTGTATATGAAATCTTGAAACATGACATTTTTGGGCATGTGATCTTTTGGTACAAAGTGTTTTCATCTTGCGTTGTCATCATTATTAATTTGCATTTTTTTGCATGCTACCATTTTATATAGAGCATGTTCAACACTTTTTTATGCTTGCCATATGATTATTACAGATATTATTGCAACTTGACATGCTTCTATATAACACAAAATCCTTAGTTTAACTTTGCGTGTTTTTCCTGTACAACATTGTTGCAGTTTTTTGTGTGCATGATGGCAATTTCTTTTTACTGATTTGGTGCTTGGACTGCCTTTTCTTCATAGAAGGAATGACGCTGGAGGGTCAGCAAACGACCAAATGTTCGCGCAGGGGGTTTCCATGAGTGAACAAAAAGGTTCGCTCGCTCCTTTCTCAACGAGCTATATTTCTGCTCGGGGGGTCAACTTGAGTTAACATACGCCAGATATTGGCATCCTTAAATAGCATGTCATATTTTTAAAACACCACTACCACATATATTAATCAAGAATATTATTACAATCATCACAACTCATGTCTCACCCTGGGTAGGAGTAAAAAAATAGTTTTCTAAATACTTGGGCATGTTTGGTTTGTAGTCAGACTTGACCACACTTTTCTAACTAAATTGTGGCATGCCACAAATGCGGTGAATAAATTGGTCGTCACAAGTCTAGTAAGATTTGATAAAAAGTGTGTGTGTATGGCATGCGGGACATACTGCTAAGAAAGTGTGGCATGCCACAACTATGACAGTTGCATGGCACACTTGTGGCAATGTGTTGCTATGAGTCAAACACGCCTTTGAGATGTAGCACTTTTTTTGTAGTGAAGCCATGTATATTGTTTGTCACAGTTTATATTCCTCAATTGCTAACCATAACGTCACGCATTAGCCGATAGGTTCATTTTCACTTTTTGCTAAAATAATGTTTCTAGAATGAATTAAGACCACGTGTGTTACAATTGTCTACTTTTTTTAGTTGATTCGCCCTAACCATTGAAATAGAAATCCAGCAGATGCGGCTTCATGTTTCTCCTTCCTCAGCTTTCTCTTCGCCATAAAACTGGCCAACCTGCCCAGCTCGTTACTGGCAAACCACCTGCTGCTGTCACCCGTGATCGACTGTACAACCACACACACCTTGTTGCCCCTCTGTGCTCTCTCTGCCACCCCGACTTTCTCTCTAAACTCCACCCCTGAACTTCGATGCCAATGATCCCCCGCACGCGCATCGTAAACTTGTTGCTTCCATAGAGATCGTGGGGCTCCTCTCTGGCTCGAGGTTTCACTCCACTCTCTTGCAAAATCAACTGGCGCAATTTGTAAATTATGACAACTAAGGATTATCAGAACCATAATAAATTTTATGTACTACGACGAAGATATTATAATAGTTGTGTTACGCCATCACGGATGACAAACATGTACGCACAAATTGTGAGTTGCAACCAAAAGACTGTTTTGAAGAGACACTTGTAGATGTAAGATTGTAAGTATGAGATGCATGAGCAGAGACACAAGGGGTGCACACCCATATTGATATAGGTAATAAAGAATGAACTAAATAGAATCAAAGTATAAATTAGAAAATAGCTAGGAAACTTGTACTCCCTCCGTCTAGATGAGTAAGAGGGTGCTTGGATACGTTTTAGTCTCATGATTAAAAGTAGTGGGAGTAAAACTTGCTAGCCTCACCCATGCTTGGATCCAAATACTAAAGAGACTAAAATCAAGTTAATGAGCATTTATTATCTTCCAAACACTTCAATCCAGAACTCACATGTGTTAAAGGAGAAGAGTTAAATGAGGAGAGAGAGGACTAATCCACATTTTAGTAGGGGTACCCTTGACTAAAATTTTTTAGTCTCAAGACTAGTTTTAGCCCCTTTTTAGTCAGGGGTGCTTGGAACTTTAGCCTCTTAAAGAGACTATTTTTAGTCAAACTAAAATAAGTCCCTTGGATCCAAGCACCCTCTAAGTCACATTAGAAGAAGCAACACGACCTAGGTAGTTTAAGAGCAACTCTAGCAGACCCCGCATCCCGTCGGCCCGCAAAACGCGTTTGCAGTTCACGCAAAACTGCTTTTGCGGGCCGGCGCTGGCTGGCACAGATGCAGACCCCCAAACGGATCCGTAAAAAGGTATATTCGTGGAATATGTTTTTTAACGGGTCGGCTATGCGGGTTCTGCTCGGACACCGCCATGACGACCCGCAAACAGATAAACTGCAAATCTCGCATTTGACATAGGATTTCACAAACAAGTTCAAATTCAAACGACATAATTACGCGCAAATAGAAGCCAAGTTCATTACGGCTAACGCAAAAGAGGGCCCTGCAAAAGGTTTGCGCCCATGTCCGGCATCATTTTGATCGATCTTCACTCCGCGTCATCAAGTCCACCTTGGAGTTCATCGGCGCCACCGAATCCACCTCCGGCGCTTGTTCCAACTCCCGCACCGAAATCATCCACATTGCCACCATATGGAGCGGAGAAAACATCACCGGAACTGTAGCACGGACCGGCCGACGCCACCATTCTTCTCTTCAAGATTTCTCTCCTTGTCATGTCATGCCATATTTTGGTGAGGTCGTCCATGTCATTGCGGTTCATTGACATGATCTTGTTCTCTTTGGCGAGCAACATGGACATAGATTTGTTTTCGGCGGCGCGTGCTCTTCTCTCCTCGATGGCAGCTTTGCGCAGCCCCTCTTCCTTGAGCAACTGCCACTTTTCTTGCTTCTCCTTCGCCTTCTTCTCGGCCAACTCTTTCTTGATCTCCAACGATTTCAACAACATCGACTCATTGGATTGCACCATGGCATCAATCTTCTCCCTCAAGCTTGATGCTTCTTGCTCTCTCTTCATCTTCTCCTTGGTCTTCTTGTCACCATCGGGCTTTGTGCAAATTTCTTGGGCCGTCATCATCCTCATCTTCATCCATATTTGTAAGTGAGCCTCTCTTTGGTGGGGATTCTTTGTCGATCAACTTCCACTTCTCGCACTTTTGGAGCAACTCCCAACAATGCTCTAGTTTGAAAATTTTGCCTTCCGAAGCTTCCATGTCCTTGTATCTATGTTGAGCAATCTTGTCCTACACAATGTGAACAAAGTGATCCAATCATTTCTCATGATGCAATATGATGATGCACAAATTGAACAAAGGCAAAACAAACTCACATAGTTGGACTCCACGGTGCCACTTGCAGGTGCATTGCGTACTTGCTCCAAGCAAGCTGCCCAACGGCTGCACATAGGCTTGATGTTCTCCCAACGCCCTTGAAGTGACCGAAATGTGCGTGGGGTCCTATTGGGATGCTTTGCCATAATGCGGAAGCATTGATCTTCGATCCTTTGCCAATATCTCTTGGAAGTTTGAGAAGTACCCGTGCATGCATCAAGAGACACCACACTCCATGCTTGAATCAAAGCTTGATCTTCCAAGATCGTGTAGTTCTTTGATCTTATGCTTTTCCCGGTTTTTGCTTGCGTTTGCTTGATAAGTCTCCAACGTATCTATAATTTTTTATTGCTCCATGCTATATTATCTACTGTTTTGGACATTATTGGGCTTTATTATCCACTTTTATATTATTTTTGGGACTAACCTTTTAACGGGAGGCCCGGCCCAGAATTGCTATTTTTTGGCCTATTTTAGGGTTTCAAAGAAAAGGAATATCAAACGGAGTCCAAACGGAATGAAACCTTCGGGAACGTGATTTTCTCACCGAACATTATCCAGGAGACTTGGACCCTACGTCAAGCAACCAACAGGGAGGCCACGAGGTAGGGGGCGCGCCTACCCACCCCCCCAGGTGTGCCCTCCACCCTCGTGGGCCCCCTGTTGCTCCACCGACGTACTTCTTCCTCCTATATATACCTATGTACCCCCAAACGATCAGATACGGAGCCAAAACCCTAATTCCACCGCCGTAACTTTCTGTATCCACGAGATCCCATCTCGGGGACTGTTCCGGAGCTCCGCCGGAGGGGGCATCGATCACGGAGGGCTTCTACATCAACACCATAGCCTCTCCAATGAAGTGTGAGTAGTTTACCTCAGACCTACGGGTCCATAGTTATTAGATAGATGGCTTCTTCTCTCTTTTTGGATCTCAATACAAAGTTCTCCCCCTCTCTTGTGGAGATCTATTCGATGAACTCTTCTTTTGCGGTGTGTTTGTTGAGACCGATGAATTGTGGGTTTATGATCAAGTTTATCTATGAACAATATTTGAATCTTCTCTGAATTCTTTTATGTATGATTGGTTATCTTTGCAAGTCTCTTCGAATTATCAGTTTGGTTTGGCCTACTAGATTGATCTTTCTTGCAATGGGAGAAGTGCTTAGCTTTGGGTTCAATCTTGCGGTGTCCTTTCCCAGTGACAGTAGGGGCAGCAAGGTACGTATTGTATTGTTGCCATCAAGGATAACAAGATGGTTTTTTTATCATATTGCATGAATTTATCCCTGTACATCATGTCATCTTGCTTAAGGCGTTACTCTGTTCTTATGAACTTAATACTCTAGATGCATGCTGGATAGCGGTCGATGTGTGGAGTAATAGTAGTAGATGCAGGCAGGAGTCGGTCTACTTGTCTTGGACGTGATGCCTATATACATGATCATACCTAGATATTCTCATAACTATGCTCAATTCTGTCAATTGCTCAACAGTAATTTGTTCACCCACCGTAAAATATCTATGCTCTTGGGAGAAGCCACTAGTGAAACCTATGGCCCCCGGGTCTATCTCTATCATATTAGTATTCTAATACTTAGTTATTTTCATTGCCTTTTATTTTACTTTGCATCTTTATCATAAAAATACCAAAATTTTTATCTTATCATATCTATCAGATCTCACTCTCGTAAGTGATCGTGTAGGGATTGACAACCCCTTATCGCGTTGGTTGCGAGGATTTATTTGTTTTGTGCAGGTGCGAGGGACTCGCGCGTAGCCTCCTACTGGATTGATACCTTGGTTCTAAAAAACTGAGGGAAATACTTACGCTACTTTGCTGCATCACCCTTTCCTCTTCAAGGGAAAACCAATGCAGTGCTCAAGAGGTAGCAAGAAGGATTTCTGGCGCCATTGCCGGGGAGGTCTACGCAAAAGTCAAACATACCAAGTACCCATCACAAACTCTTATCTCCCGCATTACATTATTTGCCATTTGCCTCTCGTTTTCCCCTCCCCCACTTCACCCTTGCCGTTTTATTCGCCCTCTCTCTCTATCCTCCCTCTCTTTCTCTATTTGCCTCTTTTTGCCAGTTTCTTGTTTTCTTGTGTGTTGGATTGCTTGCTTGTCACGATGGCTCAAGATAACACTAAATTGTGTGACTTTACCAATACCAACAACAATGGTTTTATTAGCACTCCGATTGCTCCTCTTACCGATGCTGAATCTTGTAAAATTAATGTTGCCTTGCTGAATCTTGTCATGAAAGATCTGTTTTCCGGCCTTCCTAGTGAAGATGCCGCTATTCATCTAAATAGCTTCGTTGACTTGTGTGGTATGCAAACGAAGAAAGATGTGGATAACTATATTGTTAAATTGAAGCTATTTCCTTTTTCGCTTAGAGATCGTGCTAAAGCTTGGTTTTCGTCTTTGCCTAAAAATAGTATTGATTCTTGGAATAAGTACAAAGATGCTTTTATCTCTAAGTATTTTCCTCCCGCTAAGATCATCTCTCTTAGAAACGATATTATGAATTTTAAGCAACTTGATCATGAACATGTTGCACAAGCTTAGGAGAGGATGAAATTAATGATACGTAATTGCCCAACACATGGTTTAAATTTGTGGATGATTATACAAAATTTTTATGCCGGATTGAATTTTGCTTCTAGAAATCTTTTAGATTCGGCCGCGGGAGGCACTTTTATGGAAATCACTTTAGGAGAAGCTACTAAACTCCTAGATAATATAATGGTTAATTATTCTCAATGGCACACTGAAAGATCTACTAATAAGAAAGTGCGTGCGATAGAAGAAATTAATGTTTTGAGTGGAAAGTTCGATGAACTTATGAAATTATTTGCTAACAAAAGTGTTTCTTCTGATCCTAATGATATGCCTTTGTCTACTTTGATTGAGAATAATAATGAGTCTATGGATGTGAATTTTGTTGGTAGGAACAATTTTGGTAACAATGCGTTTAGAGGAAACTTTAATCCTAGGCCTTATATGTAACACCCCGGATATGACTTTCCAAATTTGTACTCCAACTCTTGCCGTTTCCGGCGTTAAGTTATTTTATTTTCTCGGGTTCGGGTCTTTGTTTCCATGTGTTGTTATCGTTGTCATGCATTTCATATCATGTCATCAGGTGCATTGCATTTGCATACGTGTTCGTCTCATGCATTCAAGCATTTTCCCCGTTGTCCATTTTGCATTCCGGCGCTTCGTTCTCCTCTTGTGGTCATTTCTAGCTTTCTTTCATGTCTGGGGACTAAACATTTTCGGATTAGACCGAGACTTGCCAAGCGGCCTTGGTTTACTACCGGTAGACCGCCTGTCAAGTTTCGTATCATTTGGACTTCGTTTGATACTCCAACGGTTAACCGGGGGATCGAAAAGGCCTCGTGTGTGCTGCAGCCCAACACCCCTCCAATTTGGCCCAAAACCCACCAAAACCCTCTCCATCATCTAGAGCGTTCGATCACGATCGCGTGGCCGAAAACCGCACCTCATTTGGACTCTCCTAGCTCCCTCTATGCCTATATAAAGACCCCCTCCGTTTTCTTCTTCTTCTTCCCCCCGAAACCCTAGATCCGCCACCTCGCACGCGCCGGACAAAATTCGCCACCGATGGACGTGTCCGCCTGCCGTGTCCGCCGCCACGTGGCATGCCATCATTGGCCCGCGCCTCAGCCGCCACTCCCTCCGCCGCCGGCCCGGGAAGCCCACCCCGGGCCCCCGAGGCCCATCCGCCGCCGCCGTCGCGCCAGGGCGCCTCCCCGCCGCCCGAGCGCACTGCCCGCCGCCTCCTTCTCCGTGCCGGCGCACGAGCCGCCGCCGCGCCACCGCAGGTCCCCGCCACCGCCGCCGCGCAAACCGCCGCAGCGCGCCGCCCCCGCCGGCGCCTCCCTCCTCCGGCCAGATCCGGTCGAGGAGCGACCGGATCCGGCGACCCCGACCTCGCCGGCCGCCATCTTCGTCTTCTCCGGCGAGATCCGCCACCGCCTCGGCTTCCGTGCAACCGTTGACTTTTATCTCAAGGTTGTTTTTGCACCAAGTCCCCGAATCTCAAATCCATATGCTCCTGTTCATGGCATCGTAACTCCTCATCCGTAGCTCCGATTTGGGCATATAGCATATCAAAATGTTCATCTCAGAGATTACATCATTTCATTCCATTGCATCATTTTCATTTGAGTTCATCTTGATGCCCGAAATGCTGTTAGAAGAGGGCTACTTGAGATATTTGTCAGATCTGCTACTCCATTTAGACATTTGTCATTTTTGCCATGATTATTGTGTGCATGATATGCCCTGATGCTATACATATGTTTTGTTAAGGGTTTTGTCATCTTTTCAGAGGTGCAACCCATGTATTTTTGTGATGTGTATGGTGACTAGCACAAGCTTGCCATGTGAGGCACTTGGTAATTCTGATTTCAAGGACTTAGCATTTCCACTAAGTCCTTGAGCTGTTTATCCCATGTTGTTATATGTTCATGTTGTTTCCGAGTGATCCGTGCCTCTTTTGAGGATGATCAGTAAGGATGTTTTATTAATCTTGTCGTGCTCTATCCATCCATGTCTTTGTTTGCATTTATGGAGCACCCTAGCTTGAGTCAATTGAGCTCTACTTTTGCTACTTCGTGAATCTGGGCAGATTGTCAACTTGTTTGCAATTTTGCCGATGATGTTGTAGTTGATCCGTGCATGCTATGCAATTGTTCTTGCCATGTCTAGCTTGAATTTTGTGTGTTCTTGATAGATGTATGATTAGCTTTTCATGACTTGCTCCGTAGTGAGTGCATCGGGCTCGTAAACATGCCTACTTAAGTTATGTTTCAGCATGTGCCAGTTTTCACTAAGTCTGAAAACTGATTATGCTTTTGCTATGTTCACATGCTTGCAAATGTGTTTTCTGATCCCTTTTGGCTCAAGGTCACTAAGGGACTTCTGTTAAGCTTTTTGAGTAGCTCCATGCCATGTTTTACTTTGCCATGTTCAGGTCCTGTAGCATGTAGTTTTGCTGCTCCAAATAGAGCTACCTGATCTGAAATTCCAGACAAGTGTTAATTTCACTAAGTCTGAGATCTGTTTTCCATATGCATTTTTGCCATGCTTGTTTGAGCCTGTTAATGGATGAATTGGTCGTAGCTCAGTGCTAGACTTTTGTTTAGCATCTTGTTTGCATCCTTGCCATGTATTTTGTTGCCATGTTTGAGTGCTGTAGCATGTTCATCTCATTGCATTTAGTTGGCTACTTGCTGTAAATCGCAGACCGGTGTCATATTTGAATCGCTTGCTATTTCCAAACCGTAACTCCGATTCCGGCGTTCTTTATATCGTTTTCAAGCGATTTCATCTCATCTTTCCAGTGGCACACTTGGATTCCCAAGTTGAGGCCAGGTTCATGCATCCTTTGTCAAATCTTGCATATGCATCCCGCATCGCATCCCGCATAGCATATCATCATTGCATCATATTGTTTGATCCTTACATGTGGTTGATTGTGTCCTTGTTGCTTGTTTGTCTTGTTTGGGTAGAGCCAGGAGACGAGTTTGCTAACGAGGAGCCCGTTGAGTTTGCTTTCGAGGATCCAGTCAACTCTGACAGCTTTGCAGGCAAGATGATCATACCCTCGAAATCACTACTATCTTTGCTATGCTAGATTGCTCGCTCTTTTGCTATGCCAATGCTACGATGCCTACCATTTGCTTTCAAGCCTCCCAAATTGCCATGTCAAACCTCTAACCCACCATGTCCTAGCAAACCGTTGATTGGCTATGTTACCGCTTTGCTCAGCCCCTCTTATAGCGTTGCTAGTTGCAGGTGAAGATTGGAGGCCGTTCCTTGTTGGAACATTTATTTACTTGTTGGGATATCATTATATTGCCATGTTATCTTAATGCACCTATATACTTGGTAAAGGGTGGAAGGCTCGGCCTCTCGCCTAGTGTTTTGTTCCACTCTTGCCGCCCTAGTTTCTGTCATATCGGTATTATGTTCCCGGATTTTTGCGTTCCTTACGCGGTTGGGTTATAATGGGAACCCCCTGATAGTTCGCCTTGATTAAAACTTTTCCAGCAATGCCCAACCTTGGTTTTACCATTTGCCACCTAGCCTCTTTTCCCTTGGGTTTCCGGAGCCCGAGGGTCATCTTATTATTAGCCCCCCCGGGCCAGTGCTCCTCTGAGTGTTGGTCCGAACTAGAGTCCTGTGTAGCGCCCCCTCGGGGAAACTCGAGGTTTGGTTTTAGTTGTATGGAGAGCTCATCTGAGTGTGCCCTGAGAACGAGATATGTGCAGCTCCTATCGGGATTTGTCGGCACATTCGGGCGGTGTTGCTGGTCTTGTTTTAACCTGTCGAAATGTCTTGAAGAACCAAGGTACCGAGTCTGATCGGAACGCCTCAGGAGGAGGTCTATTCCTTCGTTGACCGTGAGAGCTTGTCATGGGCTAAGTTGGGACTCCCCTGCAGGGATTTGAACTTTCGAAAGCCGTGCCCGCGGTTATGGGCAGATGGGAATTTGTTAATGTCCGGTTGTAGATAACTTGAACCTTAATTTAATTAAAAGGAATCAACTAAGTGTGTTACCGTGATGGCCTCTTCTCGGCGGAGTCCGGGAAGTGGACACGGTGTTGGTGTAATGTTTGCGCAGGTTGTCCTCTAGTTTCTCGCTCGCGCTTTGCCTCCTCTTCTCACTCTCTTTTGCGAATAAGTTAGCCACCATATATACTAGTCGCTTGCTGCAGCTCCACATATATACTTACCTTGTCATACCTATAAGCTTATATAGTCTTGATCGCGAGGGTGCGAGATTGCTGAGTCCCTGTGGCTCAAAGATTATTATTACACCAGATGCAGGGCCTGATGATTCTGCTCCAGGTGACGCGCTCGAGCTCAAGTGGGAGTTCGACGAGGACTCTCAACGTTAATATGTTTCCTTTCCTGATGATCAGTAGTGGTGCCTAGTTGGGGGTGATCGGGACCGTGTCGCATGTTGGGTTATCTTTTATTTTGGCGCCGTAGTCAGGACATGAGTGTTTGGATGATGTAATGTTATTTATGTACTTGATTGACATGGCGAGTGTAAGCCAACTATGTTATCCCTTCTTATTATCTATATTACATGGGATGTTTGTGATGATTGCCAGACTTGCGACATATGCCTTCAATGCGATTATGCCTCTAAGTCGTGCCTCGACACGTGGGAGATATAGTCGCATCGAGGGTGTTACATTATACTAGTAATTCCTCTAATAATTATGGTAATTCCTACAGAAATTCTTATGGAAATTATAATAAGATGCCCTCTGATTTTGAATCTAATATTAAAAAAATTATTACTTTGCAAAAGAATTTCAATGCTTTGATTGAAGAAAAATTGCTGAAGATTGATGAGTTGGCTAGGAACGTTGATAGAATTTCTCTTGATGTTGATTCTTTGAAACTTATATCTATTCCACCTAATCATGATATCAATGAGTCTCTCAAAGCCATGAGAATTTCCATTGATGAGTGCAAAGAAAGAACCGCTAGGATGCGTGCTAACAAAGATTCCTTTATAAGAGCGTGTTCTTCTAGTTTCCATGATAATAAAGATGAAGATCTAAAAGTTATTGATGTGTCCCCTATTAAATCTTTGTTTGGAAATATGAATCTTGATAATGACGGGACTGAATATGATCCACCTTTACCTAGAAGGTGTTCCAAAAATTTGGAGTTTTTAGATCTTGATGCTAAATTTGATAAAAGTGGGATTGAAGAGATCAAAACTCTAGATGTTAATGAACCTACTATTTTGGATTTCAAGGAATTTAATTATAATAGCTGATCTTTGATAGATTTTATTTCCTTGTTACAATCTGTGCTAAATTCTCCTCATGCTTATAGCCAAAATAAAGCTTCTACCAAACATATCATTGATGCTTTGATGCAATCTTATGAAGAAAAACTTGAGTTGGAAGTTTCTATCCCTAGAAAACTTTATGATGAGTGGGAACTAACTATTAAAATTAAAATTAAAGATCATGAATGCTATGCTTTGTGTGATTTGGGTGCTAGTGTTTCCACGATTCCAAAGACTTTGTGTGATTTGTTAGGTTTGCGTGATTTTGATGATTGCTCTCTAAACTTGCACCATGCGGATTCCACTATTAAGAAACCTATGGGAAGAATTAATAATGTTCTTATTGTTGCAAATAGGAATTATGTGCCCGTAGATTTTTATCGTTCTTGACAAATATTGCAATCCTTCATGTCCTATTATGTTTGGTAGACCTTTCCTTAGAACGATTGGTGCAATTATTGATATGAAGGAAGGAAATATTAGATTCCAATTTCCGTTAAGGAAAGGCATGGAACACTTTCCTAGAAAGAAAATTAAGTTACCTTATGAATCTATTATGAGAGCCACTTATGGATTTCCTACCAAAGATGGCAATACCTAGATCTATCCTTGCTTTTTATGCCTAGCTAGGGGCGTTAAAAGATAGCGCTTGTTGGGAGGCAACCCAATTCTATTTTTATTCCTTGCTTTTTTCTCCTGTTTAGTAATAAATAATTTATCTAGCATCTGTTTTTGTTGTGTTTTTGTGTTTAATTAGTGTTTGTTCCAAGTAGAACCGTTGGGAAGACTTGGGGAAAGTCTTGTTAATCCTGCTGTAAAAAACAGAAACTTTAGCGCTCACGAGAACTTCTGCCATTTTTATTTGGAAAGTTATATTTAGTTAATTATTTTTTAAGATGATTAATAGATAAATTCCTAACGTCCAGCAATTTATTTTAGAATTTTTGGGGTTCCAGATCTTGCGCTAGCTACAGATTACTACAGACTGTTCTGTTTTTGACAGATTCTGCTTTTCGTGTGTTGTTTGCTTATTTTGATGAATCTATGGCTAGTAAAATAGTTTATAAACCAGAGAAAAGTTGTAATACAGTAGGTTTAACACCAATATAAATAAATAATGAGTTCATTACAATACCTTGAAGTGGAGTTTTGTTTTCTTTCGCTAACGGGGTTCACGAGATTTTCTACTTTGAGTTTTGTGTTGTGAAGTTTTCAAGTTTTGGGTAAAGATTTGATGGATTACGGAACAAGGAGTGGCAAGATCCTAAGCTTGGGGATGCCCATGGCACCGCCAAGATAATTTAAGGACACCTAAAAGCCAAAGCTTGGGGATGCCCCGGAAGGCATCCCCTCTTTTCGTCTACTACTATCGGTAACTTTACTTGGAGCTATATTTTCAATTATGGGCTTCCTCAAAATGCCCTAGGTCTTCGTGAGCAAGCAAGTTGGATGCACACCCACTTAGTTTCTTTTGTTGAGCTTTCATATACTTATAGCTCTAGTGCATCCGTTGCATGGTAGTCCCTACTCACTACATTGATATCTATTGATGGGCATCTCCATAGCCCGTCGATACACCTAGTTGATGTGAGACTATCTTCTCCCTTTTTGTCTTCTCCACAACCACCATTCTATTCCACCTAAAGTGTTTTGTCCATGGCTCACGCTCATGTATTGCGTGAAGATTGAAAAAGTTTGAGAACACCAAAAATATGAAACAATTGCTTGGCTTGTCATCGGGGTTGTGCATGATTTAAATACTTTGTCTGGTGAAGATAGAGCATAGCCAGACTATATGATTTTGTAGGGATAACTTTCTTTGGCCATGTTATTTTGAGAAGACATAATTACTTAGTTAGTATACTTGAAGTATTATTATTTCTATGTCAATATTAAACTTTTTTCTTGAATCTTTCGGATCTGAATATTCATACCACAATTAAGAAGAATTACATTGAAAATATGCCAAGTAGCATTCCACATCAAAAATTCTGTTTTTATCATTTATCTACTCGAGGACGAGCATGAATTAAGTTTGGGGATGCTTGATACGTCTCCAACATATCTATAATTTTTTATTGCTCCATGCTATATTATCTACTGTTTTGGACATTATTGGGCTTTATTATCCAATTTTATATTATTTTTGGGACTAACCTATTAACCGGAGGCCCAGCCCAGAATTGCTGTTTTTTTGCCTATTTTAGGGTTTCGCGGAAAAAGAATATCAAACGGAGTCCAAACGGAATGAAACCTTCGGGGACGTGATTTTTGGAACGAACATGATCCAGAGGACTTGGTGAAGGAAATATGCCCTAGAGGCAATAATAAAGTTATTATTTTATTTCCTTATATAATGATAAATGTTTATTGTTCATGCTAGAATTGTATTATCCGGAAACATAATACTTGTGTGAATACATAGACAAACTAAACATCACTAGTATGCCTCTACTTGACAAGCTCGTTAATCAAAGATGGTTATGTTTCCTAACCATAGACATGTGTTGTCATTTGATTAATGGGATCACATTATTAGAAGAATGATGTGATTGACATGACCCATTTCATTAGCTTAGCACCCGATCGTTTAGTATGTTGCTATTGCTTTCTTCATGACTTATACATGTTCCTATGACTATGAGATTATGTAACTCCCGTTTGCCGGAGGAACACTTTGTGTGCTACCAAACGTCACAACGTAACTGGGTGATTATAAAGGAGCTCTACAGGTGTCTCCAAAGGTACATGTTGGGTTGGCGTATTTCGAGATTAGGATTTGTCACTCCGATTGTCGGAGAGGTATCTCTGGGCCCTCTCGGTAATGCACATCACATAAGCCTTGCAAGCATTGCAACTAATGAGTTAGTTGTGAGATGATGTATTACGAAATGAGTAAAGGGACTTGCCGGTAACGAGATTGAACTAGGTATTGAGATACCGACGATCGAATCTCGGGCAAGTAACATACCGATGACAAAGGGAACAAAGTACGTTGTTATGCGGTCTGACCGATAAAAGATCTTCGTAGAATATGTGGTAGCCAATATGAGCATCCAAGTTCCGCTATTGGTTATTGACCGGAGACATGTCTCGGTCATGTCTACATTGTTCTCGAACCCGTAGGGTCCGCACGCATAACATTACGATGATAGTTTCATTATGAGTTTATATATTTTGATGTACCGAAGTTAGTTCGGAGTCCCGGATATGATCACGGACATGATGAGGAGTCTCGAAATGGTCGAGACATAAAGATTGATATATTGGAAGCCTATGTTTGGACATCGGAAGTGTTCCGGGTGAAATCGACATTTTACTGGAGTACCGGGAGGTTACCGGAACCCCCCGGTAACCTAATGGGCCTTAATGGGCCTAGTGGAGGAAGAGAAGAGGAGGCCTAGGGGCTGCCGCGCGCCCCTCCCCCCAAGTCCGAATTGGACAAGGACGGGGGGCGGCGCCCCCCCTTTCCTTTCTTCCCTCTCTTCCTTCTTCCCCAAGTCCTAATCCAACTAGGGAAAGGGGGGAGTCCTACTCCCGGTAGGAGTAGGACCCCTCATGCGCGCCTCCTCCTAGGGCCGGCCGCACCCCCCTTGGCTCCTTTATATACGGGGGCAGGGGGCACCCCTAGACACACAAGTTGATCTCTAAGATTGTTCTCTTAGCCGTGTGCGGTGCCCCCTTCCACCATAGTCCTCGATAATATTGTAGTGGTGCTTAGGCGAAGCCCTGCAATAGTAGAACATCAAGATCGTCACCACACCGTCGTGCTGACAGAACTCTTCCCCGACACTTTGCTGGATCGGAGTCCGGGGATCATCATCGAGCTGAACGTGTGCTAGAACTCGGAGGTGCCGCAGTTTTGGTGCTTGATCGGTCGGGCCGTGAAGACGTACGACTACATCAACCGCGTTGTCATAACGCTTCCGTTGTCGGTCTATGAGGGTACGTAGATCACACTCTCCCCTCTCGTTGCTATGCATCACCATGATCTTGTGTGTGCGTAGGAAAATTTTGAAATTACTACGTTCCCCAACAGTGGCATCGGAGCCTAGGTTTTATGCGTTGATGTTATATGCACGAATAGAACACAAGTGAGTTGTGGGCGATATAAGTCATACTGCTTACCAGCATGTCATACTTTGGTTCGGCGGTATTGTTGGACGAAGCGGCCCGGACTGACATTACGCGTACGCTTACGCGAGACCGGTTCTCCCGACGTGCTTTGCACAAAGGTGGCTAGCGGGTGTCAGTTTCTCCAACTTTAGTTGAACCAAGTGTGGCTACGCCCGGTCCTTGCGAAGGTTAAAACAGCACCAACTTGACAAACTATCGTTGTGGTTTTGATGTGTAGGTAAGAACGGTTCTTGCTAAGCCCGTAGCAGCCACGTAAAACTTGCTACAACAAAGTAGAGGACGTCTAACTTGTTTTTGCAGGGCATGTTGTGATGTGATATGGTCAAGACATGATAATAAATTTTATTGTATGAGATGATCATGTTTTGTAACTGAGTTATCGGCAACTGGCAGGAGCCATATGGTTGTCGCTTTATTGTATGCAATGCAATTGCGCTGTAATGCTTTACTTTACCACTAAGCTGTAGTGATAGTCGTGGAAGCATAAGATTGGCAAGACGACAACGATGCTACGATGATGATCAAGGTGTCGCGCCGGTGACAATGGTGATCATGATGATGCTTCAAAGATGGAGGTCACAAGCACAAGATGATGATGGCCATATCATATCACTTATATTGATTGCATGTGATGTTTATCTTTTATACATCTTATCTTGCTTTGATTGACGGTAGCATTTTAAGATGATCTCTCACTAATTATCAAGAAGTGTTCTCCCTGAGTATGCACCGTTGCGAAAGTTCTTCGTGCTGAGACACCACGTGATGATCGGGTGTGATAGGCTCTACGTTCAAATACAACGGGTGCAAAACAGTTGCACACGCGGAATACTCAGGTTATACTTGACGAGCCAAGCATATACAGATATGGCCTCGGAACACGGAGACCGAAAGGTCGAGCGTGAATCATATAGTAGATATGATCAACATAGTGATGTTCACCAATGAAACTACTCCATCTCACGTGATGATCGGACATGGTTTAGTTGATTTGGATCACGTGATCACTTAGAGGATTAGAGGGATGTCTATCTAAGTGGGAGTTCTTTAGTAATATGATTAATTGAACTTAAATTTATCATGAACTTAGTACCTGATAGTATCTTACTTGTTTGTGTTTGATTGTAGATAGATGGCCCGTGCTGTTGTTCCATTGAATTTTAATGCGTTCCTTGAGAAAGCAAAGTTGAAAGATGATGGTAGCAATTACACGGACTGGGTCCGTAACTTGAGCATTATCCTCATTGCTGCACAGAAGAATTACGTCCTGAAAGCACCGCTGGGTGCCAGGCCTGCTGCTGGAGCAACACCAGATGTTATGAACGTCTGCTAGAGTAAAGCTGATGACTACTTGATAGTTCAGTGTGCCATGCTTTACGGCTTAGAATCGGGACTTCAACGACATTTTGAACGTCATGGAGCATATGAGATGTTCCAGGAGTTGAAGTTAATATTTCAAGCAAATGCCCGGATTGAGAGATATGAAGTCTCCAATAAGTTCTATAGCTGCAAGATGGAGGAGAACAGTTGTGTCAGTGAGCATATACTCAAAATGTCTGGGTATAATAATCACTTGATTCAATTGGGAGTTAATCTTCCAGATGATTGCGTCATTGACAGAATTCTCCAATCACTGCCCCCTAGCTACAAGAGCTTCGTGATGAACTATAACATGCAAGGGATGAATAAGACTATTCCCGAGGTCTTCGCAATGCTGAAAGCTGCGGAGGTAGAAATCAAGAAGGAGCATCAAGTGTTGATGGTCAACAAGACCACTAGTTTCAAGAAAAAGGGCAAAGGGAAGAAGAAGGGGAACTTCAAAAAGAACAGCAAGCAAGTTGCTGCTCAAGAGAAGAAACCCAAATCTGGACCTAAGCCTGAAACTGAGTGCTTCTACTGCAAGCAGACTGGTCACTGGAAGCGGAACTGCCCCAAGTATTTGGCGGATAAGAAGGATGGCAAGGTGAACAAAGGTATATGCGATATACATGTTATTGATGTGTACCTTACTAATGCTCGCAGTAGCACCTGGGTATTTCATACTGGTTCTGTTGCTAACATTTGCAACTCGAAACAGGGACTACGAATTAAGCGAAGATTGGCTAAGGACGAGGTGACGATGCGCGTGGGAAATGGTTCCAAAGTCGATATGATCGCGGTCAGCACGCTACCTCTACATCTACCTTCGAGATTAGTATTAGACCTAAATAATTGTTATTTGGTGCCAGCGTTTAGCATGAACATTATATCTGGATCTTGTTTGATGCGAGACGGTTATTCATTTAAATCAGAGAATAATGGTTGTTCTATTTATATGAGTAAAATCTTTTATGGTCATGCACCCATGAAGAATGGTCTATTCTTATTAAATCTCGATAGTAGTGACACACACATTCATAATATTGAAGCCAAAAGATGCAGAGTTGATAATGATAGTGCAACTTATTTGTGGCACTGCCGTTTAGGTCATATCGGTGTAAAGCGCATGAAGAAACTCCATACGGATGGACTTTTGGAACCACTTGATTATGAATCGCTTGGTACTTGCGAACCGTGCCTTATGGGCAATATGACAAAAACACCGTTCTCCGGTACTATGGAGAGAGCAACAGATTTGTTGGAAATCATACATACAGATGTATGTTGTCCGATGAATGTTGAGGCTCGTGGCGGATATCGTTATTTTCTCACCTTCACAAATGACTTAAGCAGATATGGGTATATCTACTTAATGAAACATAAGTCTGAAACATTTGAAAAATTCATAGAATTTCAGAGTGAAGTTGAGAATCATCGTAACAAGAAAATAAAATTCCTACGATCTGATCGTGGAGGAGAATATTTGAGTTACGAGTTTGGTGTATATTTGAAACAATGCAGAATAGTTTCGCAACTCACGCCACCCGGAACACCACAGCGTAATGGTGTGTCCGAACGTCGTAATCGTACTTTACTTGATATGGTGCGATCTATGATGTCTCTTACTGATTTACCGCTATCATTTTGGGGTTATACTTTAGAGACGGCCGCATTCACGTTAAATAGGGACCATCAAAATCCGTTGAGACGACGCCTTATGAACTGTGGTTTGGCAAGAAACCAAAGCTGTCGTTTCTGAAAGTTTGGGGCTGCGGTGCTTATGTGAAAAAGCTTCAACCTGATAAGCTCGAACCCAAATCGGAGAAATGTGTCTTCATAGGATATCCAAAGGAAACTATTGGATACACCTTCTATCACAGATCCGAAGGCAAGATTTTTGTGGATAAATTCGGAAACTTTCTAGAGAAGGAGTTTCTCTCGAAAGAAGTGAGTAGGAAGAAAGTAGAACTTATTGAGGTAACTGTACCTGCTCCCTTATTGGAAAGTAGTACATCACAGAAACCGGTTTCTGTGACACCTACACCAATTAGTGAGGAAGCTAATGATGATGATCATGAGACTTCAAAACAAGATACTACTGAACCTCGTAGATCAACCACAGTAAGATCCGCACCAGAGTGGTACGGTAATCCTGTTCTGGAAGTCATGCTACTAGATCATGATGAACCTACGAACTATGGAGAAGCGATGGTGAGCCCAAATTCCGCAAAATTGCTTGAAGCCATGAAATCTGAGATGGGATCCATGTATGAGAACAAAGTGTGGACTTTGTTTAACTTGCCCAAAGATCGGCAAGCAATTGAGAATAAATGGATCTTCAAGAAGAAGACTGACGCTGACGGTAATGTTTCTTTCTACAAAACTCGACTTGTCGCAAAAGGTTTTCGACATGTTCAAGGGATTGACTACGATGAGACCTTCTCACCCGTAGCGATGCTTAAGTCTGTCCGAATCATGTTAGCAATTGCCGCATTTTATGATTATGAAATTTGGCAGATGGATGTCAAAACTGCATTCCTGAATGGATTTCTGGAAGAAGAGTTGTATATGATGCAGCCGGAAGGTTTTGTCGATCCAAAGGGAGCTAACAAAGTGTGCAAGCTCCAGCGATCCATTTATGGACTGGTGCAAGCCTCTCGGAGTTGGAATAAACGCTTTGATAGTGTGATCAAAGCATTTGGTTTTGTATAGACTTTTGGAGAAGCATGTATTTACAAGAAAGTGAGTGGGAGCTCTGTAGCATTTCTGATATTATATGTAGATGACATATTACTAACCGGAAATGATATAGAATTTCTGGATAGCATAAAGGGATACTTGAATAAGAGTTTTTCAATGAAATACCTCGGTGAAGTTGCTTACATATTGGGCATTAAGATCTATAGAGATAGATCAAGATGCTTAATTGGACTTTCACAAAGCACATACCTTGACAAAGTTTTGAAGAAGTCCAAAATGGATCAAGCAAAGAAAGGATTCTTGCATGTGTTATAAGGTGTGAAATTGAGTAAGACTCAATGTCCGACCAATGCAGAAGATAGAGAGAAAATGAAAGATGTTCCCTATGCTTCAGCCATAGGCTCTATCATGTATGCAATGCTGTGTACCAGACCTGATGTGTGTCTTGTTATAAGTCTAGCAGGGAGGTACCAAAGTAATCCAGGAGTGGATCACTGGACAGCGGTCAAGAACATCCTGAAATACCTGAAAAGGACTAAGGATATGTTTCTCATATATGGAGGTGACAAAGAGCTCATCGTAAATGGTTACGTTGATGCAAGTTTTGACACTGATCCGGACGATTCTAAATCGCAAACTGGATACGTGTTTACATTAAACGGTGGAGATGTCAGTTGGTGCAGTTCTAAACAAAGCATTGTGGCGGGATCTACATGTGACGCGGAGTACATAGCTGCTTCGGAAGCAGCAAATGAAGGAGTCTGGACGAAGGAGTTCATATCCGGTCTAGGTGTCATACCTAGTGCATCGGGTGCAATGAAAATCTTTTGTGACAATACTGGTGCAATTGCCTTGGCAAAGGAATCCAGATTTCACAAGAGAACCAAGTACATCAGGAGACACTTCAATTCCATCCGGGATCTAGTCCAGGTGGGAGACATAGAGATTTGCAAGATACATACGGATCTGAATGTAGCAGACCCATTGACTAAGCCTCTTCCACGAGCAAAACATGATCAGCACCAAAGCTCCATGGGTGTTAGAATCAATACTGTGTAATCTAGATTATTAACTCTAGTGCAAGTGGGAGACTGAAGGAAATATGCCCTAGAGGCAATAATAAAGTTATTATTTTATTTCCTTATATCATGTTAAATGTTTATTGTTCAATGTAGAATTGTATTATCCGGAAACATAATACTTGTGTGAATACATAGACAAAGTAAACGTCACTAGTATGCCTCTACTTGACTAGCTCGTTAATCGAAGATGGTTATGTTTCCTAACCATAGACATGTGTTGTCATTTGATTAACGGGATCGCATTATTAGGAGAATGATGTGATTGACATGACCCATTCCATTAGCTTAGCACCCGATCGTTTAGTATGTTGCTATTGCTTTCTTCATGACTTATACATGTTCCTATGACTATGAGATTATGCAACTCCCATTTGCCGGAGGAACACTTTGTGTGTTACCAAACGTCACAACGTAACTGGGTGATTATAAAGGAGCTCTACAGGTGTCTCCAAAGGTACATGTTGGGTTGGCGTATTTCGAGATTAGGATTTGTCACTCCGATTGTCGGAGAGGTATCTCTGGGCCCTCTCGGTAATGCACATCACATAAGCCTTGCAAGCATTGCAACTAATGAGTTAGTTGTGAGATGATGTATTACGAAACGAGTAAAGAGACTTGCCGGTAACGAGATTGAACTAGGTATTGAGATACCGACGATCGGATCTCGGGCAAGTAACATACCGGTGACAAAGGGAACAAAGTATGTTGTTATGCGGTCTGACCGATAAAAGATCTTCATAGAATATGTGGGAGCCAATATGAGCATCCAGGTTCCGCTATTGGTTCTTGATCGGAGACATGTCTCGGTCATGTCTACATTGTTCTCGAACCCATAGGGTCTGCACGCTTAACGTTACGATGACAGTTTCATTATGAGTTTATATATTTTGATGTGCCGAAGTTAGTTCGGAGTCCTGGATATGATCACGGACATGACGAGGAGTCTCGAAATGGTCGAGACGTAAAGATTGATATATTGGAAGCCTATGTTTGGACATCGGAAATGTTCCGGGTGAAATCGGCATTTTACTGGAGTACCGGGAGGTTACCGGAACCCCCCCGGTAACCTAATGGGCCTTAATGGGCCTAGTGGAGGAAGAGGAGAGGAGGCCTAGGGGCTGCCGCGCGCCCCTCCCCCCAAGTCCGAATTGGACAAGGACGGGGGCGGCGCCCCCCTTTCCTTTCTTCCCTCTCTTCCTTCTTCCCCAAGTCCTAATCCAACTAGGGAAAGGGGGGAGTCCTACTCCCGGTAGGAGTAGAACTCCTCATGCGCGCCTCCTCCTAGGGCCGGCCGCACCCCCCTTGGCTCCTTTATATACGGGGGCAGGGGGCACCCCTAGACACACAAGTTGATCTCTAAGATCGTTCTCTTAGTCGTGTGTGGTGCACCCTTCCACCATAGTCCTCGATAATATTGTAGTGGTGCTTAGGCGAAGCCCTGCAACAGTAGAACATCAAGATCGTCACCACGCCGTCGTGCTGACGGAACTCTTCCCCGACACTTTGCTGGATCGGAGTCCGGGGATCGTCATCGAGCTGAACGTGTGCTAGAACTCGAAGGTGCCGTAGTTTCGGTGCTTGATCGGTCGGGCCGTGAAGACGTACGACTACATCAACCGCGTTGTCATAACGCTTCCGCTGTCGGTCTATGAGGGTACGTAGATCACACTCTCCCCTCTCGTTGCTATGCATCACCATGATCTTGTGTGTGCGTAGGAAAATTTTGAAATTACTACGTTCCCCAACACTTGGACCCTACCTCAAGACATCAACCAGGAGGCCACGAGGTAGGGGGGCGCGCCCTCCATCCTCGTGGGCCCCCTGTTGCTCCACCGACGTACTCCTTCCTCCTATATATACCTACGTACCCCAAACTATCAGATATGAAGCCAAAACCCTAATTCCACCGCTCTCTCTTTTTGGTTCTCAATACAAAGTTCTCCCCCTCTCTTGTGGAGATCTATTCGATGTAATCTTCTTTTGTGGTGTGTTTCTTGAGACAATGAATTGTGGGTTTATGATCAAGTTTATCTATGAACAATATTTGAATCTTCTCTAAATTCTTTTATGTATGATTGGTTATCTTTGCAAGTCTCTTCGAAGTATCAGTTTGGTTTGGCCTACTAGATCGATCTTTCTTGCACTAGGACAAGTGCTTAGCTTTGGGTTCAATCTTGCCCGGTGACAGTAGGGGCAGCAAGGCACGTATTGTATTGTCGTCATCGAGGATAACAAGATGGTTTTTTTTTATCATATTGCATGAATTTATCCATGTACATCATGTCATCTTGCTTAAGGCGTTACTCTATTCTTATGAACTTAATACTCTAGATGCATGCTGGATAGCGGTCGATGTGTGGAGTAATAGTAGTAGATGCAGGCAGGAGTCGGTCTACTTGTCTTGAACGTGATGCCTATATACATGATCATACCTAGATATTCTCATAACTATGCTCAATTCTGTCAATTGCTCAACGGTAATTTGTTCACCCACCGTAAAATACCCATGCTCTTGAGAGAAGCCACTAGTGAAACCTATGGCCCCCGAGTCTATCTCTATCATATTAATCTTCTAATACTTAGTTATTTTCATTGCCTTTTATTTTACTTTGCATCTTTATCATAAAAATACCAAAAATATTATCTTATTAGATCTCACTCTCGTAAGTGACCGTGTAGGGATTGACAACCCCTTATCGCGTTGGTTGCGAGAATTTATTTGTTTTGTGTAGGTGCGAGGGACTCGCGTGTAGCCTCCTACTAGATTGATACCTTGGTTCTCAGAAACTGAGGGAAATACTTACGCTACTTTGCTGCATCGCCCTTTCCTCTTCATGGGAAAACCAACACAGTGCTAAAGAGGTAGCATTGCTCAAACGCTTCCGTTTCAATCTCTTCCAATTCTTCTGCACAACCATGATCATCCACGCCGCCCTCCGTTTCATTGTACTCGAATGGTTCGAAAGGGGCTTGATCATTGTCAACCGCGTTCGTGTCCAATAAGTTCACGAACTCGGTTGTTGCATTGTTCGAACCACCGCTATAGCGAACGATAACAAGTCACGCGCTATCGAGAATAATGGCGAAAAATGAAAGGGAATCGCCAAGACCAAAGACGCATACCTTCCGGCCATTTCGTCGAACACCTCGCTCGCGGGGGGAGCGGCACCGTTGAACGGCATCGCCGGAGCACCTCCTTGCGACGGGATGGAGCGAGAGGTTGAAGAAGGTGGCTTCTTTGAAGCCGGAACCTTCTTCCGCTTTATGCCTGCGACCTTGCCGACCTTCTCCGTCGCCGGGTGGGATCGCGCTGCCGCGTTGGCGCCCGGAGCGCGGGCCGTCGCGGCGGGGGCGGTCGGATTCCCGCCCTGCATGACCACGTTGCCCTGCCGCTTGCGGGCAGGCGCGTCGTGGGCTTGGGCGACGGCGGCGGGGCCAACATGGCCGATGGAAAGGGGCGTGCTCGCCGTCGACGGTGACGGGGGACAGCATGGGATCGTCCATGGCGGCGAGGCACGGTCGGGGAAGAGCAACCGGAGTTTGCGGGGTGGGGGCAATGATGGCGGAGGGTGCGGGGAGCGGGAAGGGCCGCACGGAAATGTCCCTCCCGTCAAATCTCGCGCGGAATAAGGGTTGAGCTCGGGTCGGCCTCCTAACCCGTAAAGATAGAGGTTGGGGGAGAAGATTTGCCGTGCACGGCAAAAAAATTGCGGGCCGAGACGGGACGTGTGGTCTGCTCAGCTCGTGCAGATTTTTTAACCTCGACCTGAAATTTGGCAGTTATTTTACAGGCCGAGGCGTTTTGTGGAATGTGCTAGATTGCTCTAAGATTGTAGTAGCAGCACCGGCACAACTATAAAACTTCCGATCATAGCGCTGTTTTAAGCGGAAGCAAAATCATCATTGATTTGCTACTTATTAGGATGTTGTTTGAGCTCTCTCAGGCTGGTCATAGTGGGGAGTAATTTAGACTAATGTCATATGCATGATACTAGTTTAAGTTACTACCCCCATAGTGCAAAGTATCTTAATAGTAGTGTCATAGTTGGTTTCATTTATTGATTTATAGACTCATTTTACCTTGGGAAGCGCTATGTTACAGTAACATATTATGTTACTCCAAGCACCTCTCTTCTTATTAAATATTTGTCACATAAGCAAAATTGTTTTACGATGTGTTAAGTTACTAACTAAGTTACCCAGCCTCAGGCCACCTATGTGAATGCATGCAAGACTGTCATCAATTTCATGCCTAATCAACGTCTAGTTGCGATGCATGCACGGGTCATTCTTGTACGGGCGCCTTCTCTTTCTATCATGCATATTTCTCGTGGACAGTAGCACAAGGCTGGGGTGAAAACGAGGATGGAATTTAATGTATTGCGTCTCTTAGGATTTTTTCTAGTCCCAACTAAAAAGTCTCTAGTCCCTAAAAAGTCCTTCTCTGTTTGTTTTTGGAGACTAAAAAGTCATTAGTCCCTTCCTAAAGGTTATTAAATGATCATGTTGCCCTAGTATATAGAAAAATAACAATCAAACAACACCATGAGGTGGCGGGCCATTGAATGCATGGAGGGGCATTGTTGGAAAAGTCTCAAAAAGTCCCAAAAAAGACTCTCCTTAAGAGTCTTCTTCATTTAGTCCCAAATGCCTAGTTTAGTCCCTAAAAAGTCCCTCCCGTTTGGTAAAAAAGTCTTTAAGAGGGACTTTTTCTAGTCCGTACACAAAAAAGTTCCTGAAACAAACATCCCCTTAGACTTTTGGAAATACCTGATTTTCGTAAGATGATTTACACATTTAGACGAAGGGAGTAAAAATTTGATGTCAGGTTTGGAACACAAGAATTCAATAGACAATACGTAGGATTTGAGATGTGACGTATCCTGAATTTGTACATGAATTAAAGCCACATGAAAACTGCAATGAAAAAACACGGGAATTGCAGAGACAATGAGAAGAAATCATTCCTCATGTTTGGTTTCCTTCAAAATTCATATGAAATAGACTATTTCATAATATTTCAAAGAAATATAGAATAGCAATTCGTTAGTTCCAAACGGTAAAAAGGAGGGAAAATTCTATTAAAATAATGTATCCTTCAAAATTCCTACCCTTTTTTTTCCAAACAGGGCCTGGACTTTGTAGCTTGCCATCGGTATGCGTGAAGGCCTGTCGTCCGAGTAGTTAACACACGAACTATCCTAAAAAAAAGTTAGCACACGAATTCAAACCCGTCGACCAAAATATCGCTTGCCTTCTAGAACTTCATGAATGAAAAACGTCCATGCAGGCTGGCACGCGACTCCGCGAGTTGGTCGATCCTTCCGTCGCGTGCATGCAAGCACGCGAGTGTGATTGGATCACGCTAGATCGAGACAGGTAAAGCCCCGATATTCAAGGGAAGCTGTTAATTTTCGGAGTTAATTGAGCAGGCCAGCGATTGGAAGGCATGTTTTCTTTTATTTATGATGAGAACAAATTGGATCCCGCGCTCCTTGGTTACGGCGATCTGCCTCGCCAACATGGGTAGCCAAACCGAATTAATTTGCCTGCCCTTTTCCCCTTCCAACGAGGTCGCTTCGGGTTCCGTGGTCATCAGCTTTGCACATGCAATGATAACCTGTGCCATCACTTCGACCTGGATGGATCGACACCGGACGATCGCTGCGCAGGTTGCTTCGGGGCGTGCTGAGTAGTATAGTAGTAGTAGAGGACACAAAATAATCGTGCCAGTACTCCCTCCGGTCCTCAATAGTCTGCGTCTAAGATTTTTTCATTTTTCCCTGAATGCTCTGCGTGATTCACTTTTCCAGCAACAGTTGCCAAGTTTATCCCTGATTTATAGCAGGGCATGCAGCCAGAGAGTAATGACAGTCCAAACGCATGCATGCATAGAGGAGGCCAGATCAGGTTGGACGTACCTACGAAGCGTTTTCTTCTCGCTAAGGCGATACCCAAAGCGACTAGGGTTTAGCCGGGCCGCCGCCGGCCGCCTTCGGGGCGGCGGCGCGTGCGCCGGTTTCTCTTTCCTAGGACGGCGCCGCGGTGCTGTCGCTGGTCTCTCGTTTCTCTGCTACGAGTCTCCTGGTGCGTGCATCCTAGATGGTCGTAAGTAGATCTGATTCTGTTGATCCATCGTATTCTGCATGAGGAGCATGCATGCGTGGGTCAGGCTGTTTTTCTGAGTGGAGGTTTGTTCCAGCCTATGCGTGACTGGAATTGTTGATGTTGCAAGTCGTCGGTGTTCTCTCAACCGGTGTACTCCCCAGTGTGAGACGGAGGACCGCCAATCCCGATGAATCTTCTTAGTTGGAACTGTCGAGGAGGTGGGAATACCCGGATAGTTCGAGAGTTGGCGACTATAGCACAATCGCATTCTCCCAATATTGTGTTCTTATGTGAAACTAGGCAAAAAGAAGGAAAGATGAAGAGAATAAGAAATCGTTTAGGCTTGAAAGGATTTGCTGGAGTGGATAGCGATGGATTAAGTGGAGGCCTTGCCCTCTACTGGCATGAATCATTTGATGTCTTGGTTCTGGATAAGGAAGAGAGGTACATTGATGTGCCGGTGCGGACTCAGGCTGATACAGAACAATGGCGCCTTACGTGCGTGTATGGTGAACCCCGACTGGAAAATAGGCACATTATGTGGACAAAGTTGCAGAATTTGGCAATAGTTAATGATCTTCCTTGGTTAGTAATCGGTGACTTTAATGAAGCCTTGTGGAGTTTTGAACATATGTCCGCAACACCGCGGCCGGATGCACAGATGTTGGCGTTTCGGGATACATTGGAAGTGTGCAACCTTCTGGACCTTGGCTTCTCCGGTGTTCCATTCACGTATGATAACAAACGTCATGGTGCAGCAAATGTACAAGTTCGGTTGGACAGAGCAGTAGCGACTGCGACTTGGCGGCATTTGTTTGCTTTCTCGTCGGTGGTGCATGTGGTCTCGCCTTGTTCTGACCATGTTGCGCTGCTACTCAAGGGTGAGCCGGACACGGGTCAAACAACCGTTCGGAACCGCAGATATGAGGTGTTCTGGGAGCGAGATGAGGGCCTCCCAGATGTTATAAAAGATGCTTGGTCCTCTGTTGGAGCTGTTTAGAATATGGCGCAGTTGCAGAAGGCTTTGGAAAATACTATGGATGCACTCCGGTTATGGAGTAGGAATTTGGTAATATTTTGAGGGAACTTGCAAAATCACGTACACAGTTGGAGGAGTTAATGAGTATGAATGCGGATAGACATGATATCAAGATGGTAACTGACAAGATGAATGAACTACTTTATCAGGAGGAGATGATGTGGTTGCAAAGATCGCGGATAAACTGGTTGAAGGAGGGTGACAGAAACACGAAATTTTTCCAGAGTAAAGCGGTCTGGAGGGCGAGGAAAAATAAAATACGTGAGCTTGTGGACAGTATTGGCATTGCACATTCGGACTTTGCAATGATGAGTAAGATGGCTAATGAATACTTTCAAGGAATTTTTACTGCCGATCAGAGTCTTGATGCGGGCCCTGTCCTGGAATTATTGGAACGGAAAATTTTAGATCAAGATAATGATATGCTTTGTAAGCCTTTTTCAGATAAAGAGATTGCAGATGCGCTGTTCCAAATCGGGCCCTTGAAGGCCCCAGGGCCAGACGGGTTCCCGACGAGGTTTTTCCAGCGCAATTGGGGTACGGTTAAGGAGAGTGTGCTTACTGCCGTCAAGGAATTTTTTAGGACGGGCATCATGCCAGATGGAGCTAACGATACTTCTATTGTTCTCATACCAAAAGTACCAAACCCAAAAAGCTTGCGGGATTATAGACCTATAAGTTTGTGCAATGTGACTTATAAGGTTATTTCCAAGTGTTTGGTTAATCGACTTAGGCCTTTGCTTGATGGTATAATCTCTCCCGAACAGAGTGCTTTTGTACCGGGAAGATTAATTACGGACAATGCACTAGTGGCTTTTGAGTGTATCCACTATATAAAGCAGGAAAAAGATCCTACAAAGAGTTTTTGTGCTTATAAGCTAGACCTATCTAAAGCTTATGATAGGGTGGATTGGGCCTTCTTGAAGCAAGTGATGCAAAAGTTGGGTTCCTCTCAATGATGGGTGGATTGGATTATGTCATGTATCACATCGGTGAGGTATTCTATCAAACTTAATGGGACCCTCTTGGATTCATTTGCACCGACGCGTGGGCTTCGGCAAGGTGACCCCCTTTCACCTTTTCTTTTCTTGTTCGTGGCTGATGGACTATCTGCTATTCTGAAACATGGTGTAGCCACCGGGAGTATTACTCTGATAAGGGTGTGTAGAAGAGCTCCGGGGATTTCTCATTTGATATTCGCAAATGATACTATATTATTTTTTGAGGCCTCGCATTTACAAGCTGAAAGAATTAAAGTTGCATTGGAACTATATGGTGCTGCCACTGGTCAAAGTCTGAATTATGATAAATGTTCTATGTTGTTTGGTGAGTCTTGCCCGCTGGATGTGAAAGAGTAAGTAAGGGTTGTGCTGGGGGTCACGAGTGAATCTTTTGAGGAAAAATACTTGGGTCTCCCAACACCGGAGGGACGAATGTCAAAAGGACGTTTCCAGAGTTTACAAATGAGTATGACAAAGAGACTAATTCAGTGGGGCGATGGTATTTTGGCTCAACCAGGCCGTGAAGTCCTTGTTAAATCGGTAGCCCAAGCGCTACCTACATACATCATGGGAGTTTTTAAGTTACCGTTCTCTATATGTGATGACCTAACTAGAATGGTTAGAAATTTTTATTGGGGTGCAACTCAAGGTAAAAGGAAAGCTCATTGGAGAAGTTGGGATAAGTTGCTGCAACCAAAGAATAAGGGTGCTGCTGGATTCCGGGACTTCCGTTTGTTTAACCAAGCTTTACTAGCCCGACAAGCTTGGAGATTAATCTCCAACCCGGATAGTTTGTGTGCCCAAGTGCTCAAAGCAAGATATTATCCTAATGGAAGGCTAGAAGATACAGTGTTTGCGGGTAATGCGTCGTCCTCATGGCAAGCTATAAGTTATGGGTTGGAATTACTCAAGAAGGGTCTGGTATGGAGAGTTGGGAATGGAAAAAGTATACGGATCTGGAGAGATAGTTGGATTCCAAGGCCTCACTCATATAAACCTTTCTTCCCACAAGGTAGATGCAGGATCAGATTTGTCTCGGCCTTATTGAATGAGAATGGCGTCTGGAACTATGCGATGCTGATGAAGTTTTTTACTATGGCTGATGTAGCAGAGATTATGAAAATCAAGACCTCACCAAGTTCAGAGGATGTGTTAGCTTGGGCGCCTGTAAGGTTTGGTCAGTTTTCTGTCAAAAGTGCTTACGATTTGGCCTTCGAAGAGGCTCATAGAGAAAGTGATGTATCTTCAAGTAGTATGCCATCTGGGGCACGCTCGTGTTGGAACTATATTTGGTCTTGCAAAATTCCACCAACGGTTCGCAACTTTGGGTGGCGCGTGGCCACTAATTCTCTGCCTACTTGGCAGAGGAAGAACAGAATTGGGATTGAAACTACTGGAGTATGCCCAATATGCGCAAGAGAAGTAGAGGATACTTCCCATCCTTTCATGGTTTGCCCCGTGGGTCGGCAACTTTACAAAAAGATGGCAACGGTGTGGAATTTACCAGAGTTGCGTTCTGTGATGAACTCTGGGAAAGAATGGCTCCTTCAGGCTTTGGAACCGTTGGATCACCTTGCAAGATGTAAGCTACTAATGACCCTGTGGAGAATCTGGTATGTTCGTAATGAAATTATACATAATAAACCAGCCCCTCCACTTGATGTCTCCGCTTGATTTCTTCAGAGCTATTTGGACTCAATTATTGGTCTCAAGATGAATTCAGAGGCTGATCCACGCAAAGGAAAAACTATCATCACATACAACTCGGATGCCGGTTCCAGTTCTGTTCCGGCCGTTGTACCCTGGAAACCTCCTACCCATGGCAATGTTAAGCTGATCATTCGTATCAGTTGGAGAGGCTGGTGCGGGTATGATCCTCAGGAATGAGACAGGAGCTATTATCTTTTCGGCATGCAGGAAATTACATTCGTATCAAGATGCGTTGGAAGCAGAACTCTGTGCGTGCAAGGAGGGTCTCTCGATTGCTGTTCAGAGGTGTAATTCACCTATTACCGTTGAGATGGATTCAATCAATGCGGTGAACTTAATCCGCAATAAGACGGCGGATCGCTCCATACACGCTCACCTGGTGCAAGAGATAAAACAGTTAGCTGGTACTGTTAGTGCTTGTATTACTCACGTCCCCCGCTCTTGTAATGCAGCTAGTGATAGGCTGGCTTCTTATGCCAGGACTAGCAATAGAACGGTGACTTGGTTGGGGTTCGGACCGCTTGAGGTCCTGGATATTGTTGGTGAGGATTGTAAGAACTTTATAACTGAGTAATACAAGCTGTTTTTTCCGCAAAAAAAATGCGTAGAGGAGGCCGGGGAAGCGCGCACGGAGAAACCGAGGAGACTGCAGCACGAATCTACTACTCTACTATCACTATAAAAGCACGAGAGGACGGAGAACCAAATCATTCTATCCATCCAAACCTGCGATCTAATGATCTACATCCTTCCAAAACACCAAACGCATTTTATGCTTTAATTACCCATCATGCCATTGGGTTACCATCCACATAAACACGTTCCGTAAAATAAAAAAACAATTCCGAACCCTCCCGCGACCACGCCCTCGGGCAGTTTTTGCCATTGCCCCCACCTCGTCCCCCACATCCTCCCCCACCAGCCACCGTCTGCACGGCCGTCGGACCGCCGCGCCCACGCTCCAGGCGCTCGGGCCGCCACGTCCACGCGCCGCCGGGTCCGCCCCCTCCCCGCCCCGTCCACGGGACGCCGCGCCCAGCCGAGCCGCCCCGGGCCGCCGGCGCGCCACCCGGTCCGCCCCGTCCACACGGGCCGCCGCGCCCAGCCGAGCCGCCTGCACTCCCCTCCACCATCCCCAATCACGCCTCCACTCCCCTCCACCATCGACAACATTGAAGCCAATCCCACGATCCACTCGGACGTCAACTGCTCCTCCCCGGCCTGCCTCGAGCCCTCGACGCCTCCCCACCGCTGCGCTCTCACTCCCTGCCCCCACGCGCCACCGCCATCCCTCCTTTACACGCGTGGAGCTGTTCCCAGTATGGTCGTGCATTCATTTTACAGGTTACTTCTGTGTTCCCTGGATAGGTGTGTTGTGCAGACCTGACATAGGTTGTGTTGGACACTAGCAAGTGTTCCCTGTCGCACCTGAAAAAAAATCATCTTTGATGCAGAAAGGTTTGCTCTTTCAAAATCAATGCATTTGTTTGTACCAAGCTTAAAAAGGTTTTTTAGGCAAGCTTAAGAGGGGTTGCTGAATGTACTGAAACGATCTGAACATCAAACTCTTTTTTTTGCTTGCTTGGTAGTACAATCTGCACTACTTAACAAATCTTCTCATTTCTTCAGTTATAGTCACATCTTTTGAGAAATCTTGTCAGAGGAAGAGATGATGGTCTTTACAGAATTTGAATCACGGGAGAGTGATAAATAGAGGGATGCTTAATTTTGAGGTACGAACGGCTGGTTTATAAAAGTTCGGTACCAAATTTACCCAATTAGAAATAACAGTTGATGGAGCTGGTATGTTAATATGATAGCCCCGACGTTAAACATTTTCTTCTTTTGTCCTGTATATGCACACTTATCTTCTTTCTTCTTGCAATAGTATGTATTAGCAATCTTATTTGCTTTCACATATACACTCCTGGACGATTTTTATTTAAGAGCAGAACTTCATGAATGGAAGAGGTTATAAAGTTTACTCGCATATTCTGGTTTCGGAAACAAAATAAGAAAGGCCAATATGCAGGACCTAGCTGTCCATAGCGGGGGTGACGTAGTCAAATGCTCTTTTCGCTTGCTCATTTCACAATGGCTATGAAGTAATGTGGTGCACACTATACTCTGTTAAATATGAATTTACTTGTAATCTACGTTTACATGCTGCTTCAGTAATTATCAGTATGATAGTGTGCGCTTAGCGACACCAGAGAAGTGAGAAAGGCTGCCATTTGGTGTGGGCCAGACTACTCACGCATCTCTCTACCCTTATTTCGCATGTTGTGTTGTCTCCAATTGTTGCAATACTGTTGTCTGATTTGATTTTGTTTTTCAAAGTTGAGAAATGATGGATAAATAACAGAATTGTGTTCATATTTTCATTAGTTTGTGCTATTTAGTTGGAAAAAAAAGTTCTTACGCTTAATTCATTAGTTTGTTATAGTGATATTTTGAGAAGAATGGAAATGACTTGGTGCGGATCTGAATGTGCTGATGACATTACTGTCCAATAGAGGAACCAATGTGCTCCTGGTCTGATCCATATTTCTGAAGGTCTTTTTTGGGTGGTCATTCATGTTGGGTTTCGTAGTAATTTCAAAAAATTCCTACGCACACTCAAGATCATGGTGATGCATAGCAACGAGAGGGGAGAGTGTTGTCTACGTACCCACGCAGACCGACTGCGGAAGCGTTGGCGCAACGTAGAGGAAGTAGTCGTACGTCTTCCCGATCCGACCGATCCAAGCATCGTTACTCCGGCACCTCCGAGTTCTTAGCACACGTACAGCTCGATGACGATCCCCGGGCTTCGATCCAGCAAAGCTTCGGGGATGAGTTCCGTCAGCACGACGGCGTGGTGACGATGATGATATTCTACCGATGCAGGGCTTCGCGTAAGCACTACAACGATATGATCGAGGTGGAATATGGTGGCAGGGGGCACCGCACACGGCTAAGGAACGATCACGTAGATCAACTTGTGTGTCTAGAGGTGCCCCCCTGCCCCCGTATATAAAGGATCCAAGGGAGGGGGGGTGCGGCCGGCCTATGGTGGCGCGCAGGAGGAGTCCTACTCCTACCGGGAGTAGGACTCCCCCCCAATCCTTGTCCAACTAGGAGAGGTGGAGGGAGAATAGGAAAGGGAGGGCGCCGCCCCTCCCTCCTTGTCCAATTCGGACTAGGAGGAGAGGGGGCGCGCGGCCTGCCCTGGCAGCCCCTTCCTCTTCTCCACATTAGGCCCATGAGGCCCATTAACCCCCCGGGGGGTTCCGGTAACCCCCCGGTGCTTCGGTTTTATCCGATACTACTTCGGAACCCTTCCGGTGTCCGAATATAGTCATCCAATATATCAATCTTTATGTCTCGACCATTTCGAGACTCCTCGTCATGTCCGTGATCACATCCGGGACTCCGAACTAACTTCGGTACATCAAAATGCATAAACTCATAATAACTGTCATCGTAACGTTAAGCGTGCGGACCCTACGGTTCGAGACAATGTAGACATGACTGAGACATATCTCCGGTCAATAACCAATAGCGGGACCTGGATGCCCATATTGGCTCCTACATATTCTACGAAGATTTTTATCGGTCAGACCGCATAACAACATACGTTGTTCCCTTTGTCATCGGTATGTTACTTGCCCGAGATTCGATCGTCGGTATCCAATACCTAGTTCAATCTCGTTACCGGCAAGTCTCTTTACTCGTTCTGTAATACATCATCCCGCAACTAACTCATTAGTTGCAATGCTTGCAAGGCTTATGTGATGTGCATTACCGAGAGAGCCCAGAGATACCTCTCCGACAATCGGAGTGACAAATTCTATTCTCGAAATACGCCAACCCAACATCTACCATTGTAGACACCTGTAGAGCTCCTTTATAATCACCCAGTTACGTTGTGACGTTTGGTAGCACACAAAGTGTTCCTCCGGCAAACGGGAGTTGCATAATCTCATAGTCATAGGAACATGTATAAGTCACGAAGAAAGCAATAGCAACATACTAAACGATCGGGTGCTAAGCTAATGGAATGGGTCATGTCAATCAGATCATTCAACTAATGATGTGACCTCGTTAATCAAATAACAACACTTTGTTCATGGTTAGGAAATATAACAATCTTTGATTAACGAGCTAGTCAAGTAGAGGCATACTAGTGACACTAAGTTTGTCTATGTATTCACACATGTATTATGTTTTCGGTTAATACAATTCTAGCATAAATAATAAACATTTATCATGATATAAGGAAATAAATAATAACTTTATTATTGCCTCTAGGGCATATTTCCTTCAGTCTCCCACTTGCACTAGAGTCAATAATCTAGATTACACAGTAATGATTCTAACACCCATGGAGCTTTGGTGCTGATCATGTTTTGCTCGTGGAAGAGGCTTAGTCAACGGGTCTGCAACATTCAGATCCGTATGTATCGTGCAAATCTCTATGTCTCCCACCTGGACTAGATCCCGGATGGAATTGAAGCGTCTCTTGATGTGTTTGGTTCTCTTGTGAAATCTGGATTTCTTTGCCAAGGCAATTGCACCAGTATTGTCACAAAAGATTTTCATTGGACCCGATGCACTAGGTATGACACCTAGATCGGATATGAACTCCTTCATCCAGACTCCTTCGTTTGCTGCTTCCGAAGCAGCTATGTACTCCGCTTCACATGTAGATCCCGCTACGACGCTTTGTTTAGAACTGCACCAACTGACAGCTTCACCGTTTAATGTAAACACGTATCCGGTTTGCGATTTAGAATCGTCCGGATCAGTGTCAAAGCTTGCATCAACGTAACCTCTTACGGTGAGCTCTTTGTCACCTCCATATACGAGAAACATATCCTTAGTCCTTTTCAGGTATTTCAGGATGTTCTTGACCGCTGTCCAGTGATCCACTCCTGGATTACTTTGGTACCTCCCTGCTAAACTTATAGCAAGGCACACATCAGGTCTGGTACACAGCATTGCATACATGATAGAGCCTATGGCTGAAGCATAGGGAACATCTTTCATTTTCTCTCTATCTTCTGCAGTGGTCGGGCATTGAATCTGACTCAACTTCACACCTTGTAACACAGGCAAGAACCCTTTCTTTGCTTGATCCATTTTGAACTTCTTCAAAATCTTGTCAAGGTATGTGCTTTGTGAAAGTCCAATCAAGCGTCTTGATCTATCTCTATAGATCTTTATGCCTAATATTTAAGCAGCTTCACCGAGGTCTTTCATTGAAAAACTCTTATTCAAGTATCCCTTTATGCTATCCAGAAATTCTATATTATTTCCAATCAGTAATATGTCATCCACATATAATATCAGAAATGCTACAGAGCTCCCACTCACTTTCTAGTAAATACAGGCTTCTCCGAAAGTCTGTATAAAACCAAATGCTTTGATCACACTATCAAAACGTTTATTCCAACTCCAAGATGCTTGCACCAGTCCATAAATTGATCGCTGGAGTTTGCACACTTTGTTAGCTCCCTTTGGATCGATAAAACCTTCCAGTTGCATCATATACAACTCTTCTTCCAGAAATCCATTCAGGAATGCAGTTTTGACATCCATCTGCCAAATTTCATAATCATAAAATGCGGCAATTGCTAACATGATTCGGACAGACTTAAACATCGGTACGGGTGAGAAGGTCTCATCGTAGTCAACCCCTTGAACTTGTCGAAAACCTTTTGTGACAAGTCGAGCTTTGAAGACAGTAATATTACCGTCAGCGTCAATCTTCTTCTTGAAGATCCATTTATTCTCAATTGCTTGCCGATCATCGGGCAAGTCAACCAAAGTCCATACTTTGTTCTCATACATGGATCCCATCTCAGATTTCATGGCTTCAAGACACTTTGTGGAATCTGGGCTCACCATCGCTTCTTCATAGTTCGTAGGTTCATCATGATCTAGTAGCATGACTTCCAGAACTGGATTACCGTACCACTCTGGCGCGGATCTCACTCTGGTTGATCTACGAGGTTTAGTAGAATCTTGTTTTGAAGTTTCATGATCATTATCATTAACTTCCTCACTTATTGGTGTAGGTGTCGCAGAAACAGTTTTCTGTGATGTACTACTTTCCAATAAGGGAGCAGGTACAGTTACCTCATCAAGTTCTACTTTTCTCCCACTCACTTCTTTCGAGAGAAACTCCTTCTCCAGAAAGTTTCCGAATTTAGCAACAAAAGTCTTGCCTTCGGATCTGTGATAGAAGGCGTATCCAATAGTTTCCTTTGGATATCCTATGAAGACACATTTCTCCGATTTGGGTTCGAGCTTATCAGGTTGAAGCTTTTTCACATAAGCATCGCAGCCCCAAACTTTCAAAAACGACAACTTCGGTTTCTTGCCAAACCATAGTTCATAAGGCGTCATCTCAACGGATTTTGATGGTGCCCTATTTAACGTGAATGCGGCCGTCTCTAGAGCGTATCCCCAAAACGATAGCGGTAAATCAGTAAGAGACATCATAGATCGCACCATATCTAGTAAAGTACGATTACGACATTCGGACACACCATTACGCCGTGGTGTTCCGGGTGGCGTGAGTTGCGAAACTATTCCACAATTTTTCAAATGTACACCAAACTCGTAACTCAAATATTCTCCTCCAGGATCAGATCGTAGAAACTTTATTTTCTTGTTACGATGATTTTAAACTTCACTCTGAAATTCTTTGAACTTTTCAAATGTTTCAGACTTATGTTTCATTAAGTAGATATACCCATATCTGCTTAAGTCATCTGTGAAGGTGAGAAAATAACGATATCCGCCACGAGGCTCAATACTCATCGAACCACATACATCGGTATGTATGATTTCCAACAAATCTGTTGCTCTCTCCATAGTACCGGAGAACGGTGTTTTAGTCATCTTGCCCATGAGGCACGGTTCGCAAGTACCAAGTGATTCATAATCAAGTGGCTCCAAAAGTCCATCAGTATGGAGTTTCTTCATGCGCTTTACACCGATATGACCTAAACGGCAGTGCCACAAATAAGTTACACTATCATTATCAACTCTGCATCTTTTGGCTTCAACATTATGAATATGTGTATCACTACTATCGAGATTCAACAAGAATAGACCACTCTTTAAGGGTGCATGACCATAAAAGATATTACTCATATAAATAGAACAACCATTATTCTCCGATTTAAATGAATAACCGTCTCGCATTAAACAAGATCCAGATATAATGTTCATGCTCAACGCTGGCACCAAATAACAATTATTTAGGTCTAATACTAATCTCGAAGGTAGATGTAGAGGTAGCGTGCCGACTGCGATCACATCGACTTTGGAACCGTTTCCCACGCGCATCGTCACCTCGTCCTTAGCCAATCTTCGCTTAACCCGTAGTCCCTGTTTCGAGTTGCAAATATTAGCAACAAAACCAGTATCAAATACCCAGGTGCTACTGCGAGCATTAGTAAGGTACACATCAATAACATGTATATCACATATACCTTTGTTCACTTTGCCATCCTTCTTATCCGCCAAATACTTGGGGCAGTTCCGCTTCCAGTGACCAGTCTGCTTGCTGTAGAAGCACTCAGTTTCAGGCTTAGGTCCAGACTTGGGTTTCTTCTCTTGAGCAGCAACTTGCTTGCCGTTCTTCTTGAAGTTCCCCTTCTTCTTCCCTTTGCCCTTTTTCTTGAAACTAGTGGTCTTGTTGACCATCAACACTTGATGCTCCTTTTTGATTTCTACCTCCGCAGCTTTCAGCATCGCGAAGAGCTCGGGAATAGTCTTGTTCATCCCTTGCATATTATAGTTCATCACGAAGCTCTTGTAGCTTGGTGGCAGTGATTGGAGATTTCTGTCAATGACGCAATCATCTGGAAGATTAACTCCCATCTGAATCAAGTGATTATTATACCCAGACATTTTGAGTATATGCTCACTGACAGAACTGTTCTCCTCCATCTTGCAGCTATAGAATTTATTGGAGACTTCATATCTCTCAATCCGGGCATTTGCTTGAAATATTAACTTCAACTCCTGGAACATCTCATATGCTCCATGACGTTCAGAACGTCGTTGAAGTCCCGATTCTAAGCCGTAAAGCATGGCACACTGAACTATCGAGTAGTCATCAGCTTTGCTCTGCCAGACGTTCATAATATCTGGTGTTGCTCCAGCAGCAGGCCTGGCACCCAGCGGTGCTTTCAGGACGTAATTCTTCTGTGCAGCAATGAGGATAATGCTCAAGTTACGGACCCAGTCCGTGTAATTGCTACCATCATCTTTCAACTTTGCTTTCTCAAGGAACGCATTAAAATTCAACGGAACAACATCACGAGCCATCTATCTACAATCAAACATAAACAAGCAAGATACTATCAGGTACTAAGTTCATGATAAGTTTAGGTTCAATTAATCAAATTACTTAAGAACTCCCACTTAGATAGACATCCCTCTAATCCTCTAAGTGATCACGTGATCCAAATTAACTAAACCATGTCCGATCATCAAGTGAGATGGAGTAGTTTCATTGGTGAACATCACTATGTTGATCATATCTACTATATGATTCACGCTCGACCTTTCGGTCTCCGTGTTCCGAGGCCATATCTGCATATGCTTGGCTCGTCAAGTATAACCTGAGTATTCCGCGTGTGCAACTGTTTTGCACCCGTTGTATTTGAACGTAGAGCCTATCACACCCGATCATCACGTGGTGTCTCAGCACGAAGAACTTTCACAACGGTGCATACTCAGGGAGAACACTTCTTGATAATTTAGTGAGAGATCATCTTATAATGCTACCATCAATCAAAGCAAGATAAGATGCATAAAAGATAAACATCACATGCAATCAATATAAGTGATATGATATGGCCATCATCATCTTGTGCTTGTGATCTCCATCTCCGAAGCACCGTCATGATCACCATGGTCACCGGCGCGACACCTTGATCTCAATGGTAGCATCGTTGTCGTCTCGCCAATCTTATGCTTCCACGACTATCGCTACCGCTTAGTGATAAAGTAAAGCATTACATCGCGATTGCATTGCATACAATAAAGCGACAACCATATGGCTCCTGCCAGTTGCCGATAACTCGGTTACAAAACATGATCATCTCATACAATAAAATTCATCATCATGCCTTGACCATATCACATCACAACATGCCCTGCAAAAACAAGTTAGACGTCCTCTACTTTGTTGTTGCAAGTTTTACGTGGCTGCTACGGGCTTAAGCAAGAACCAATCTTACCTACGCATCAAAACCACAACGATAGTTTGTCAAATAGACTCCGTTTTAATCTTCGCAAGGACCGGGCGTAGCCACACTCGGTTCAACTAAAGTTGGAGAGACAGTCGCCCGCAAGCCACCTATGTGCAAAGCACGTCGGGGGAACCGGTCTCGCGTAAGCGTACGCTAATGTTGGTCCGGGTCGTCTCGTCCAACAATACCGTCGAACCAAAGTATGACATGCTGGTAGGCAGTATGACTTATATGGCCCACAACTCACTTGTGTTCTACTCGTGCATATAACATCAAACCATAAAACCTAGGCTCGGATGCCACTGTTGGGTTTCGTAGTAATTTCAAAAAAATTCCTACGCACACTCAAGATCATGGTGATGCATAGCAACGAGAGGGGAGAGTGTTGTCTACGTACCCACGCAGACCGACCGCGGAAGCGTTGACGCAACGTAGAGGAAGTAGTCGTACGTCTTCCCGATCCGACCGATCCAAGCACCGTTACTCCGGCACCTCCGAGTTCTTAGCACACGTACAGCTCGATGACGATCCCCGGGCTCCGATCCAGCAAAGCTTCGGGGATGAGTTCCGTTAGCACGACGGCGTGGTGACGATGATGATGTTCTACCGACGCAGGGCTTCGCCTAAGCACTACAACGATATGATCGAGGTGGAATATGGTGGCAGGGGGCACCGCACACAGCTAAGGAACGATCACGTGGATCAACTTGTGTGTCTAGAGGTGCCCCCCTGCCCCCGCATATAAAGGATCCAAGGGGGGGGGGTGCGGCCGGCCTATGGTGGCGCGCAGGAGGAGTCCTACTCCTACCGGGAGTAGGACTCCCCCCCAATCCTTGTCCAACTAGGAGAGGTGGAGGGAGAATAGGAAAGGGGGGGCGCCGCCCCTCCCTCCTTGTCCAATTCGGACTAGGGGGAGAGGGGGCGCGCAGCCTGCCCTGGCAGCCCCTTCCTCTTCTCCACATTAGGCCCATGAGGCCCATTAACCCCCCGGGGGGTTCCGGTAACCCCCCGGTGCTCCGGTTTTATCCGATACTACTCCGGAACCCTTCTGGTGTCCGAATATAGTCATCCAATATATCAATCTTTATGTCTCGACCATTTCGAGACTCCTCGTCATGTCCGTGATCACATCCGGGACTCCGAACTAACTTCGGTACATCAAAATGCATAAACTCATAATAACTGTCATCGTAATGTTAAGCGTGCGGACCCTACGGTTCAAGAACAATGTAGACATGACTGAGACATATCTCCGATCAATAACCAATAGCGGGACCTGGATGCCCATATTGGCTCCTACATATTCTACGAAGATCTTTATCGGTCAGACCGCATAACAACATACGTTGTTCCATTTGTCATCGGTATGTTACTTGCCAGAGATTCGATCGTCGGTATCCAATACCTAGTTCAATCTCGTTACCGACAAGTCTCTTTACTCATTCTGTAATACATCATCCCGCAACTAACTCATTAGTTGCAATGCTTGCAAGGCTTATGTGATGTGCATTACCGAGAGGGCCCAGAGATACCTCTCCGACAATCGGAGTGACAAATCCTATTCTCGAAATACGCCAACCCAACATCTACCATTGGAGACACCTGTAGAGCTCCTTTATAATCACCCAGTTACGTTGTGACGTTTGGTAGCACACAAAGTGTTCCTCCGGCAAACGGGAGTTGCATAATCTCATAGTCATAGGAACATGTATAAGTCATGAAGAAAGCAATAGCAACATACTAAACGATCGGGTGCTAAGCTAATGGAATGGGTCATGTCAATCAGATCATTCAACTAATGATGTGACCTCGTTAATCAAATAACAACACTTTGTTCATGGTTAGGAAACATAACCATCTTTGATTAACGAGCTAGTCAAGTAGAGGCATACTAGTGACACTAAGTTTGTCTATGTATTCACACATGTATTATGTTTCCGGTTAATACAATTCTAGCATGAATAATAAACATTTATCATGATATAAGGAAATAAATAATAACTTTATTATTGCCTCTAGGGCATATTTCCTTCAATTCAGGGGCTGGACTTCTCCTTCAGGTTAATGGTATTCTTTCTCACATGAAGCATAGGATTATAACTACCGGGAAGCACATGATGTTGTTCATGAATTCGACAGTAATTTTGGTGAGGGTGTGAAATCCCTCCTTCTGCTCCTTCCAATCTTTCAAATTGATTTATTCATTGTTGTAGCTTTCCTTGATCTTCTATTCATTCCGATCAAATTTCTCACCGCTTCTCCTAATGGTCCACCCAATTAATAAGAGAAAATAGGGAGAAGAAAAATGTATGACACAAGAAGAGATACCTCTAGAAGCAGTGGAAACAGGTCTGCCTTGTATCTCTTTCATGACGGATCTTGAAACTTGTACTGACAAGAGAACGGAGGAAGTGAAGAAAAACACTTCACATGACATCATGATAAGCTCTATTCTGTTGTAAACATGTTTGTAGTACCATTTATCATCAATCATTTAAAGTGTCATTAAGAGTAAAATGACATTCTCTATGTGCTCTAGGTAAACTTTGAGTGGATACACAATTCCTGTTTTTTTGTATTTGGTCAAGCAGAATAATGTATGAGAAAATAAAGCTTTTTCATGTATTCGTGTTATATGTGGGAATATTATTACTGGTTTTGCTACCATAACATGCAATATTGCAAGTTTGGCAGAAATAAGTGACTACTGGTCAGTATAATCATATGAGGATAATATCGGGGTACAAGATCCTTTCCTGTTTTTCATGGAGTTAGAGAACAACATGGTGTGTTGCATGTTGCACATTCAGGATTGCTACATGATTAGCATGTGATCTTTAGACAAGTGAATGTCTAACTGACATTGTCAAGTGACAGCGAGAAGAAGAACGTTTCAGCTTGTGGAGTATCTTCCAAGTTAGATATACCATCCCGCAAGGTCAAGATTTACTGAAATGGATTATACTTAGAGTTGGGAAGCCTTACTTTTAACATTTTAATAAGTTTTTATTCCCTAGGTATGGGCGTTTTCAAGCTGTCCCTCGAGTTTTTCATCATGCTCTGCAATGAGATTTTCTACCTCTTCATGATCATTGTCCTGACAAGCAAAGTCCAAGATGGGTAGATTGTCGTTCATTTGCTTCGTATCTGGTACTTACTTGCTTACTCTTTTTACTTGTCTGCTGAGTTCACTATCAGAAGTTCAGAATCACAACTTGATGAGAACATTCTGAGCTAACTAAATATAGCGCGCTTCTCTTTTTATTATACATTCTTTGGAATACTGCATTTATAAATTGTTACTCTTTGCTCTAATTCTCATCTCGCTGAGGATTAAATTCTTGGCAAGTAGTTTGATCAGATAGTTCTTAGTAGCGCATTTTCCCAGTCACAAAATTTTCCTTTATCCCCAAGGATAAGTTAGAGCACAAAAATGAAATCAGAGACTGGGGTGGATATTGTTAGGCATGGCATTGTTGTACATCTATGCCTGCCTTCACTATGCACCATAGCATTCACGCGGATAGGATGCAACATAAATGTATTGTAACATCCAGAAATAACAAACTAGCTGAAAAGATATACATACTATTGGCTTAACAGTTGTGAAATATTTGGAGTTGCCCCAAAGAGTAATAGAGGTTCAGAGTTACAGTGGAAGCCACCACCCACTGAAACTGCAACGAGTTAACTGGGGGAAGCCAAGTTCTGTCCTTGCATTGTTTTCTTCTACTATTTTTGTTGTATATTAGTACGTCGGTTGGTGTGAAATTCCCCATGTTTTGGTTAATCTACTAGGCAGTAAAAATAAGTTCAGTTTGGTAGGCTGTACACTTGTTAAACCACTTTTAACTGAACTTGTACAAGCATCAAATCTAGGATAGCAGTAGTTTCATCTTATTGTTCTACCAACCCGAGTTTGAGGTGTATTTGTGGTACTTTGAAGTATAAAAATTGCAGTAATTGTCCTTCCTCTTATTTTTGGTATTCTTTTAGCTCAGGCTTACACTTTGTGACTGGGCATTAAATTAAATTCTTCTGTTTTGCTGTTGCAACGAGAGTAAAAATGAGATGCGCTGCCACATGAAAAACTTGGACCAATTGATAAGATACCAAATCTGGGCACTATGTAGTTGTTCTGCATCTGAAATCTCTTTATATAGTAGTTGAGTATACTGTAGTTAATTCCACTGATATTTGTGTGTCAGTTATTTGGTTATTTGGTCTGAACCTACAATCCAAGGTTAGTAATTATTTAGTCTGAACCTACAATTCCTTTTCATGTCTTGTTGTATAATTCTCTTGACACAAAGAGTTTCCGGAGGTTGGATGGCAATTTGAAAATTCCAGTGTGTGCTTCAAGATGTATGCATCTAATTTTGGACCCTATTCATGTTGGTTCAGCATGTTTCCACCACACTCCATATCTCTTTTTTTGTTTCATTCATCCGCTATCCTTGTTGTATTTTACATAGCTTATAATACTATTTTCTTTGTTTCAGGGGGAGGATATGCAATATAGGAAAACTTGACTAAGCTTTGTGAAATTTTGGTTCCATTGGGTGACTTTTATTTTCCTTTGATGGCTATGATGCACATGTAAAATCACATAATTTGATCCTCCCGAGTCTGGTAGATTCGCTACCAATGGTCGACTTAGCACTTATCTTGTGCTGCATAATTGTTTCAGATTACCATCCTTGTACAGCAGCAAATCAACTATGTGCCTCTTTTGAGAAGCAAAGATGTTGATTGTACACCTTGAAGATTATAGTTGCTAAAGAGTCTACACAGGAGAAATATTTTATCTCACAACTTTCACTTGATCAGTCTAAGAATGAAAGGAAGTATGCATTAAATATACAAAAGTCTCCATAAGGTTAGCTTAAGACGGTAGTGTTCTATCTTTAAATCCTCCAAGAACGCTAGAAACTAATTTTATTACTGACTGGACATATCTGTCACGCTTGTTTAGTACCTTGACTCTTTAATCTTTATATATAGACAAAGCTCTGTATCGAGAGATGAAGCGTTTGGGAGCCTGGATGAAGAATGCTTCCGAGGCGGAAAAAGAGGAGAACTATTGAGAATGCTTCCAAACCACTCAGAATTTTTGTTCCTTTTTGAGTCGCGGACTCCTTGTTTGATACAATACATCTGAAGAGCCCTTTTTGTGCACTGTTCAAATAAGCTCTTCATTTTCGTGAGTCTGGTCAAACAATGCACTTCAAATAATGAAGTTATTGTCTCGGGGATACTTAGCCAAATGTTGTACTTATCATCCTAGATAATCCATATTCATTATGTATATATGTATCATATTTCCATTTATTTTCTTTCGGGAATAGCACATCGTATTTCCATGTTTATGTTCTTTAGTTGTTTGAATTAAAAAAAAGGTGTAGAAGAACAAAAACTATAGAAAAGGGAACACATTAAATAAAGGTAGAATTTGAAAAGTGGATTGAATTGCCAGGACGTGCGTTGCACGCGCATACTTACTAGTCAAGGAAAAGGAGCCAATGGCTTCATGCATTTTACTAGCAGTACATCTCTCCAGGCCGTTGCATGCAGGGGTAAAATAGTCCAAAACAACCCATCCGCTGGTCTACTTGGTATGCGTGCGCTGAGTTAGGCTGGCCATAGTGGGGGTAAGGGCATCTCCAACAGTTGTGAGATATGTGTTGGTAAATTTGCCACCTAGGACATAGTGATGATGTGGCATGTATTAAATGTGGAGAGAAAGCAAAGTTGTATGTAGATTAACCAACAACCTTTGCACAAGCTCCAAGGTGAAATAGAGAGCAATCACATTTATTGTCTCATCATTTATTGGATAGCTTACATACAATCCATTGGAGTAGTTGTATGATAGCTTGTTAGTTGATGATATGAACATTTTACCAACAAGAATAACATACAACCTGTTGGAGATGCCCTAACATAACTAGTATCATGTATTTGGGACTCGCAAACATGCTTACGTGGCAGATAATTAAAGAAGAGAGAGATGGTTATAGTAACATAGATAGATATCATAACATAATAAATGTTATGCTACTATGTGTCATGCATGACAATAAATGAAACCAGCTATAATACTACTTTATAATACTATGCACTATGGATGTAGTATTATACACTAGTATCATATGCATGATACTAGTATATGTTACTCCCCGCTAAAACCAGCCTTATACGCAAACTGAAAAAGAATGGAGGGAGTACAAAACATCACTACGATTATTGATACGGTAAAGAAAAACTTGTATGTGCCGAGACGAGAAAAACATGGCCTGGTAGACGGAGGGCAGAACGGGTGTTTCCCCATTGGCGGCGGGGGCAACACATTTAATTATGTGTCAGTTCCATGGATGACGACGCCTCCAGAGCAAATGAGTCCAAGCAGGCCGCAGGGCGTGTCAGCGGCAAAAAATCGACCGCAAAAAGGATAAAAGAGTATCGACAGGGTAAGCTGACGGACGGAATTTACCAGGGGGTTGCCTGGATTTGGGATGTCTGCGCGGCGCACCGAAGAAGACTGGTTGAGACTTGAGAGAGAGAGTAAACTTCGTGGCGTGCTCGCCGGTGGAGCACTGCCGGAGTACTACATGCCCTGGCACGGCCGTGCCGCCGCCAGAATAGCTAGGCGGGGTGTTTTTCCTTGTCTCGAGATTATTATTTTTTCACATACGGTACGCGCACTGTGCACAGGAACAGCAACCGATCCATCGGACGCCCATGTTTTCTACTGTCCGGCAGTAGGACGTAGGCATGTAGATCGATCATGTACAGGGGACTGATCATGTCGCACGCTTCACGCTTGTACACTGCTACTTGTAGTACTCCAATCGGACGCTAGTTTCTCCTTGTGGAAAGCAGGAGGAGGCTAGCCCATGCCTGCATGTAGGCGCGTCGTCTGCAGTGTTTGCGACAGAACAAGGCAAGGGAGGAATTCCTTTTTCCTGCTGTCCCTTTCACCAGTCAAGAAGCAGGCAAAAGAAACCGATCCAAAGAAAGATTTAGGCGACCCTTTTCATGTTGCTCCGTGTTGTCTTTCTTGGAGATGTGGGGTCAATCGGCCGCCCTGTGACTCTGCAAGTCCTGTGAACCGTAAAATGTCAACCGAACACCGGTGTTTGAATTAGTTTTTTACTAGCACACTGGTTTTTACATGAACAAGACTGTGAGGAGGGTACGGGATTTTTACCACTCCCGATAGATCTGTATTCATCCGGCCAAGATCTCCTGATCGATCTGTATATCTACACAACTCTCGCTGTTAATTGACGGAGTGGATTTCTGTGTTTTACTGGCCGTCATTATTTTTGAATTCTTGTATAGTGTACTAGTGGCTAGCTAGCACCTACACTATACCTAGCTAAGCATGCCTATACTCTACAACCATACAGCACGCTGAGTGAAGCAGTCTAGCCCTAGAGCACTGGCTTCACGTCACGCCGGTCGTCACCTCACCATTTAAAGAGCGGACATGCACGCAACACGGACAAAAAATAGCAAGCATGATTACATTCTACAGTACTCCATCGCATCGCCTCACAAGCCAGGACGAGACAAAATTGCACTGCCGGTATGGTCGTCTACACGTCCTACACATACAATACACTACTGTACCCCCGGGGCTGCGAGTCCAAAATTAATTGACGAAGTGCCAAAACGACGCAACCAAACATGCCCCTGCATGGCAGAAGGCCGGCGCGCGACCGACCACCAACCCATGCCCATATCCCGCCGTGCTCCCCGTACGCCACCACTGTGCAACACGGCATTTACTCGACCTCTAGCCGTCCGTCTACAGCGTGCAAAAAAGGGATGGAAGAGAGTTCACTCGTCTTCTCACTGCGGCAACTAGCACCTGCCCGCCCCCCTGCATGCACGCTACGGCCGCGACCACCAGTGCCCATATTTTTCCACGGTGCAATCGAGTGCAGCGTCAGACGCCGGCAGGCCGGGCGCGGGCGCCTGGGCTTCGCCGTTTCCCAACGCGCCCTCTTCTTTGTGGCCACTGTTCGCCTTGCCCGCTTGCGTGAGCGCATGCAGCGATCGGAAGAACAGCAACGCTCAGAGGGGGTAGGTCAGCAGCTCGCCTGCGGAGGCATGGAGCAGGCCAGGGAGAGGGATGCACTGTCACTTCGTAGGCACACCTCTCTCTAGGGCGTCGTCGTCTTTGATCTCCACCTCCACGGCTTCGATTCACATCCATATCCATGGAGGGCCTCGAGGGCGTGGATTCACTCTAATCTTTCTCTACTCCCCATGCTCAACCCTCTACAATTTCTGTGTTTTGAAATCATATAGGATTTCACGATACGTGATATTTCGATTTCGGACGTGAGGTTTTTGCACCCGAACTCAAATGAGCTCGGGAGAACTGTAAAACCGTTTTTTTTTCTGGCTTATGTTTCAGATTTGCTGAGATGGATATGCTACATGTTAAGCTAAATATGATAGTGATGACGAGTCTCTTCGGATATTTCTAACCGATTTTCTAAAACTTAAGGAAGTAAACGGCCAAGTAAAGTTAGTGGAGTAAAATTTTCTTCACTAACAGTGACCGCACCTAGTTGATCCCCTAAAAGTTAGTGGAGTAAACATAATTTTGTCTTGATTTTGTGTCCTAACTGAACCAACTTCAAACACTACACAATACATATATGAAAATCATTCAAATGAAAGTATGGATAGCAATAATAGTCATAACATAAAGTTTCATCATCGCGTTTCCAAATTTAAACATGGAAATTTCACACAAAAGACATCACTTCAAACACAGTGCTTGATTCAAAATCATCACAAAACTAGCATGTATATGTTATGGATCGAGCCAATCTTTGGCATGCACCACCACCCTCTCGGCCACCACCACTCAAATGAGGTCATCCACAAAGAAATCAACGCTGCCACCTCCTCGGCCACCATCACCCTCACCACCACCCTCTCGGCCACCATCACCATCACCATCACCATCACCACCACCACCATTACCACCATCACCATGAGCATCATCACCACCCCCTCGGCCACCATCAACATTCCGAAGAGAGGCCAAGATTTCTCCATGAGTGAGCTCCCAATACTTTCTTGCGGTTTCGTCCATTGTGTTTGGATTCATGAACATGATAGCACGCTCTTCGACCTCCATCGCATCACGAATTCTTTCCTCATCGAGTGCAAAGCCTACGCTCCTCGGCCCACAAATTTCTCTCTTCGGTTGCCATCTTGGTCTTCCACTTCTCATCCTCGAAGGCCTTGAGCTCATTCCACCTCGCCACCTTGTCTTCTTTGCATCAGGCCGCCAACACCTTCTTCGACTCGATCATTGCCACAAGTTCATCCTTGTAAGTGCCACCAAATGCATTCCTCTTCTTTCTTTCTTCCTTTTGTAATCTTGTTTCCTTCTAGTCAATTGTTGGCATCTTCATCAACCTCATCGTCATCCTCAATGGATATGCTCAACCTTGACCCCTTCGGAGTGGTCTCCGCAATTTTTTTGGATCCACTTCTCATTCTTGCATAGCTCTTTGTAGCAATGATGCAAAGTAAAGGGCTTGTGGCTGAACTTAATGCTTAGATGCTTGAATAGCTCTTGGATGTACAGGCCATACTCCGCCACTTGCACACCACTCGGTGGAGCATGATTCACTTGGTCGATGCAACTGGACCATCGGTTGCATTGATCATGGATGGTGCTCCAACGACGCCCAAGCGAACCTTGTGTACGACGTGATCGCACGTCCACGGAGGAGTTGTAGAAGTCGGTGATGCTCTCCCAAAACATGGTCTTGGTTGGATCTGTTTCGATCGTTGCATCCATGGAGATGGCACACTAAGCATCGCAAAGTGCAAGGTCCTCCTTTTAGTTGTAGTTTTGGGTGTGGGTCCTTGCGGCCTTGATGCTTGATTCGGTCACCTCCACCACCTCCTCCTCGGCCTACTCTGTGTCTTGGGTGGCCGCATGATTGAAAAACGAGTCACCATAGTTGAGATCATCAAGGCCAACGGTGGCTGAGGACTCCAACGATGCGAGGAATTTGGTCGTGGTCATCGCCGCTCTACAAAGTCAAAGCAAGCACTATAAACCCTCACTGCCGATCACGAATAGTCACTATACAATTCCAACGGGGCATGAGTTTTTTACCTTGTTGACATTTCATCGAGCACTTCGCGGCCACCTTTTTTGTTGCCGGCCGCGGCTGCCGCTCCCGCCAAAGCAGTCGTCGTAGGGGCAGCTGGAGTTGCCGCACGAGGTGTAGGCCTTGCACGAGCCGGCATCATGGTCTTCTTCGTCTTCTTCTTGGCGGCCACCTCGGCGAGCGTCGCCGCCGCCGCCGTCGGCTTTCGAGACTGTTTGCCTTCGGTAGGTGTGGCAGGAAGGTGGCATGCCGTTGCGGGAGACGCGGTGGCCACGTCGGACACCATTGGCGCGGTGGTTCTTTTTCATCTCCTAGCTTCTTTTCGCCACCTATGGCGGCGCGTGGTGGATTCCAGCAGCGATTCACCGGCGCCAAAGGCCGACGGGGTGAGCAGGGGGTATTGGCTATCCATTCCGGCCGGTTCGAAGGTCATCGGTGGTGGCGGTGAGCGCGGAAGGGAAAGACTCAATTTTACTCGGCCGAGAAAGTTCGACTAAATTTAGGAAACTTTTTGGGGAAATAGGAAGTTAAGAGTAAAAATTTTACTCCGTTAACTGTTTTAGGGGATCGGCTAGGTCCGCCATAAGGGAGTTAATCAGAAATTTTACGCCCTTATGGTCTTTTAGGGGATCGGTTAAAAATGCCCTTAAATATATAGGATCCCATAAAATCCCAATAAATGATCGCATACCTCTTAGATGATCCCTCTTACCTCCCAATAGCAAAGGGGAGGGTAGAGGATAATTTAATCCTGTCGAGGGCCCTTATGGCAATACAAATATGGTAAATACAATTTAAAAATTGATTTTATTTAGCGATCTCTCTTTCCACAAAGATATTTTCCCTTTGCCATCAAAGTTGAGACTTTGATTTGTGTATGTTCATTTAAAATAAAGTTAGCGACATGTGTATTTTTTTTGCGAGATGCATGTTTATGTACATCTTGACGTATTGTTTTTCTTAATAATTCGACATCCCATGATTTTAGAATAACAATATTGTGATATGGTATTTAAATATTATATTGTTTGTACTATGCCCTATGATAATTTATAAGTGCACAAGTTTCTATTGTAAAAATAAAATATAGTTTCTCAAATTAGTTACATGGTTAATATGTCATAAATCAATTTACATTTGCGTAAATAATATGATCCAGTAGATGTACATATTGAAGTAGGATTTCTTAGGATGATTTCTTAATACGAAATATGATTCCTAAATATTGAGAAGTCGGAGCATCAATATGTTCATAAACATTGCATGCCACTTTCACTCAGACGAAACACTGTTTAAACATTTCTAGGTTTAATACATTAATAACCTACAAGTTTAAATAGTACTTGTCATTAATGCAAATCACATGCACATAGGCGAATTTTGTCATTAGCCTGCAAGTAGCCGGAGTTCAAACAGCATGACCGTTCTGTGAAAATATAGATGCAATCACTTCAATCATCGAGTAAATGACTTTCTGAAGGAATTCAGCTTGAGTTAGAATCTCTCGAAATTTGTATGAGTGAACCCCGATGACGATCACCATCTCTAAATCTAGAAGAAACATTTTTTAGGTATCATGTCACAGACATTTATACATAGTGCAAAACATAATACTACTAGTAGTACTGCCAGTTCATAAAGAGGCTTCCAGATAATAAACCAGGCAGCTGACACATTTGATACTCATACAAACTTCAAATTAAACCTCGAGAACACATGCATACTTGAACAAGGAGACAAGCAAGGAAATTATAAGGTAAATTCTCAAGCCAGCCTATGATAAGTCGTCTATCTCCCGTTCTATCTATCCATGGCATAGCATAGCGTGGATAGAATGCAAGATAGAGCGGATCACGGCGACTAGCTAGTGCGCGGAACAGGCCTGCTCAGCGCCTCAGCAGCGGGCTCCACGGACCACCGCCTGGCCGATCACGCGCTCCGCCGTCGGCCTGCGGTCGCTCCGCGGCGGCCCAAAGCGCACCGGCAGGAACTCCTCGTTCCCGTTGCCGCAGGGGAACTTGGAGCCGGAGAAATGCTTCACCAACGCATCAGCACCCTGCGAGCCATGCCATTGGTTAGCACGCCGGGCGGTTCAAATCATACATGGAGCCATGTCGCCGGTGCCGGAGACAAGGGTGGCGGTCTATAAATGGAGCTGCGCGCGTGCGTGCGTACCTGGATGCTTGCGTGCACGACCTCGCACACTTTCTTGGAGCCCGTCGCCGCCCAAGAGTGGCCGTGGAGGAACTCGTGCAGCCGATGCGCCGCCGTCGCCGTCGTCATGTTTACGAAGGCGTACCCCTTGTTGTACTTCGTTCTGCGCAACAAACGAGCCGAGGTCAGCTTGTATTCACACAGAAGAGAAGCCATGGACGACACGCACTAGTACTACGATGAGGCGAACATCAGGAAACGCCGTAGCCGTACCGGAAGTCGATTGGGACGTAGAGGAAATCGTACTCCGACTTGACGGCCTTATCGCCGCCGCCGCCGACGCACCGCCGGAGCTTTTCGTTCTCCTCGGCGCAGTGCTGGTCTAGAATCGCCATGATCCTCCGCTTCCTGCGAGCGACAGAAAAGAAGACCCAGCTTTTAATCAACAAGAACCGGTGGATTGAAAAAGAAAGACAAGGGAGTACTTACGAGAAACCGTTGGGGATGTTGCAGATCATGAGAGATGTCTTGCCGCTGCTTGGGTCGAAGGCAGGTTTGCTGCCCATAGGCCGAGGGGCCGCCCTCGGCTTCGGCGTCCGCGGCGAGACGGAGGCGGGACTCCTGGGTGAGAGAACAGAGCGAGGGGAGGGGCGGTTTTCCACCTCGGCCTTCAGGGACCTATCGCTGGCGCCGTCGACGGTTTCCGTGCTGCAGCAGCTCTTCCCCGATAGCAGCGGTGGCTGCGGCGGCGGAGGGATGCAGTACACCGTCACCGGACACGATAGCGGGCTGCAGTACACAGTTACCTGACACGGAGGGGGAGGAGGCACCTGCACCCATGGCAAGGGCGGGACGGACAACGCGCACGGCGGCGGCAGAGAGGGCGGCGGGAGCAAGCACTGCGGCGGGAGGGGGAAGCCAACCGGCAGGGAGGACGAGACAGGGGGGCAGAGCTTCAAGGGGGCGGAGGCTACGGGAACGAAGGGTAAAGCAGCAGGGTTCAGGGGCTGAGTGGAGGAGGCAGCCATGGATGCGGGTGGTGTGAAGAAGAAAGACTGGACTGGAGCTCGGGAGGAACTGGAGAAGCACCCTGCCCACGAGGGGTTTATAAAGAGGTGGAGAGAAGGGGATTGGAGCGCAACAACGGTGGTTCAGCAGCCTCGGTCACTCTCGCTCGCTCCCCGTCCTCAGCAGCTTTTTTTTTTGAAAGTTCCAATTCCACTTTATTAAACTAAATTAGGAATTTCGTCTGAAACAATACTAAGAATACAATCTGGGGGACCAAGTCCCAAAAAACCGAATCACTAGAACTCACACCACGTCTAGCCAATGCATGTGCAGCTCCATTTGCCGTTCTCCGAACCCAGGTGAGCTTGAAATGTTCTCTTGCCTTGATCAGAGTTTTAATTTGTTCTACCACTTATCCAGCGTGTGACAAGTTCTTCTCCTCACTCACCAGCATTCCCGCCACCACTTGCGAGTCCGTTTCCAAATGTAGCCTTTGTATGCTCCTCTGGACTGCCCACTGAAGCGCTCGTTTACACGCCAATAGCTCGGCTATCTCCGGATTTGAGCATCCAGGAAAGAAAAAACTAGCAGCCCCTCTGAACGCACCATTTTCATCTCGGAGGATAACTCCCCCACCTCCCGCTTGCTCTGACCTCGCCATGGCACCATCCACATTGGCTTTCACCCATCCTAATTCCGGTGGTTTCCACTTCTCCACAGAGGCCTGTCGTACATTAGGTGCTCGTTCAACATGAACACTCTTCCACTCCGATAGATACCCGGCTACCCTTCCTGCAACTATCACCGGATCATCAATCTTCTTCCCTTCTCGAGTGTCATTCCTTGCCAGCCACAACGTATATAGCCCCTGTATCATAATGGCTTTAGCTTCGTCATCCGCCTCCGACACCCACTGAAGCAACCATGCCGCTAGTTGGCCCTGGGAACTCGTCGAGCTGGGTGGGGTGGCCACCCGTGTTCCCAATATTGAGCCTAACTCTTTCCAAAACAAAACTGAATGATGGCAATACCAGAAGCGGTGCAGTATTGTTTCTTCACGTCCACATGCCGGACATAATACTCCTTCCTTAATGTGTCTACGTAGCAGATCCGTTCCGACAGCCAAGCCATTCTTAATCAACCTCCAAGCATGGATTATCGCCTTGCCCGGCGCGCTGGCTCCCCACAGAGCCGTCCAACCTCGGTGCTCTGCCACCGAAGACGAAGGTCCCGGCCGTCCCGCCCTTGCTTTCTTCTTCTCCATACATAAGTGATACGCCGATTTGACCGTGAACTGTCCGTTGTTGGTGAAGTTCCACGCGAGAAAATCCTCCGTCCCGGCGCCACCCATCGTGATCTTCAAAATATCCTGTACATCATCCTGGGAAAACATCATGTCCGGTTTGGCCCGATCCCATGCATCTCCAGTCTCGTTCATCAAATGGCACACCCGCGTCACCCCCGGCACGTACCTCTGGCCCAGTGGCCGAAGATAACCCGTGCGAGGTATCCAATTGTTGTGGTGTATGCGTATGCTTGAACCATCCCCCACTCTCCAGATCAACCCGTCTAGTAGCAAATCCCTTCCATACAAAATGCTCCGGAAAGTGAAGGAAGCACCTTTCGGACAAGTTGCATTTAGAATGGAACCCTCCTTGTAGTATCTCGCCCTCAGAATGCGAGCACAAAGCGAGTTCGGTTGCTGTAATAATCGCCAAGCTTGCTTTGCTAAGAGAGATTGATTAAAAGCCTCCATGTCTCTAAAACCCATTCCTCCCTCTCTTTTACTTAAGCACATCTTTTTCCAAGCTATCCAATGAACCTTTTTCTCACCATTTGCTTCCCCCCACCAATAGTTTGAAGAAATCGAAGTCAGGTTCCTGCACAATTTTTTGGTGAGTTGAAAGCAACTCATGGTGAAAGTTGGAGTGGACTGTAGCCCGGACTTGACCAAAACCTCACGAGCTTTCTTAGACAAACCTTGCCCTTTCCATCCCGTCACTTTGCCCTTCGCACTCTCTTTAACGTATTTGAAAGTTCCTTCTTTAGAACTGCCAACCACGGTAGGAAGACCCAAATATTTCTCACTTAACGCCTCCGATTGAATTCCAATGACCACCTTTAGTTGTTCCTTGCTCTTGAGATAGAAGATTTCTGCAAATTCACCTTTTGTCCTGAGGCCTTTTCATAATCCACCAAGATGGTCTTGAGCGTTTCAAGATTATCCCGAGACCCTTCAAGGAAAACAATGCTATCATCCGCAAATAAAAGATGGGTTATCATGGGGCCAGTGCTCCCAAAAGATACCCCCTTCAAATCTCCAACCCGTTGAGCATTTTTTAGTAGCGCTGAGAAACCTTCCACGCAAAACAGGAACAAATAAGGTGATAAGGGATCCCCTTGACGGAGACCCCTGGACGGGAGAAAAGTTTGAGAAAGCCCACCTTTAAGCTTCACTGAGAACCTAGCAGAAGTAACACAGCACATAACCATCTCTATCCATGCTCCATCAAAGCCGAATCTCATCATCATCCTTTCCAAAAAGCTCCACTCAACCCTGTCATACGCTTTCATCATATCCAACTTAACTGCGCACAGTGGCTTCTTCCTGCTTCTTTTCCTGATAGCATGAACACATTCATATGCAACTAGAATGTTATCCGTGATGAGTCTATCGGGGACAAACGCACTTTGCTCCTCAGAGATTAGCACCGGTAGGATCACTTTTAACCTGTTAGCGAGCACCCGTCCTCAGCTGCTAGTATTCTCGACTCGTACTATTTTTGTCTTCTAAAAAAAGGGCGTGTTTCTTTTCTCGGAGGAGGCATCACTCTGCTAAAAACTTGAGATTGTGTATGGTCCTTATCCAGTTCATTATCCAGTTTCATTGAAGTCATATACTTGAACCACTGAAAGTTTTACTATCATTTTATTTAAACAAGTTTAACGTATTTTTCAAATGCAAAAAAGAAGATTATCATATTTTCAAATTATCCGTCGATGATTTCAGTACACATCAGGCAGCGAATTTTCTTGTTTACAACAAGCCGACTTAAATGATTAGGATATAGGTGAACCTAGAAAAGAAGACCGTGTCCATTTTGGAATAATGGTAGCAAATATTTTCATCATGGTTATAAGCAGGGAAAAGAAAACGGTGAGTTGCAAACTTGCAAACTGAAAACCTGTCACATGGTGTTATGCAAAGCGACGGGCATATCATGGCCGTAGGGCGTATATATATTTAGTGATAGAAATGAGTGGAAACTGATGAATTAAGTGTTGGGACATCATTTTTGTTTTCTTATGCCATCTCCACCGTGTATGTCAAACCAGACACACAGAAACAGTGTCAAAAATGGTCCACGAATAGGCATCGAGGATAAAGTAGTCGTCCATCAACATCAAATGCTCCCATGCCCTATTCTGATTCAAAACTCGGCATCCCTTCAAATTCAGAACATGCTCCCCATACGCCCCGAGTCTGCAAGGACGGCCAGCATCATCGATGTTTCATCCTCATCCGGCGAGGAAAAATCCATAAAGTTGTCGTAGTAGTAGTCCATATATGAATCCATCATGCTTGCTTCAATGTATGAAAAAAAATTGTCAACAATTTGGCTACGATATTTGGCCAGACACTTGTCAGGCATGGTGTCCACCATGGACGACATCTGTAGGGGCATATGGTACCCGAGCAGCGGACGAACGTGAGGTGCAAGGCATGCGTACTCTAAGGCGGGTGGGTGGGGTGGCTAAGGTCCGACGAGGCTTCTTCGGGCAGCCGGGGTGGTACCGCGGCGATGGTGGTCTGGGAGGGAGCGGAATAGAGCGAGGGTGGGGGTGGGGGAGTGAGAAAAATGTGGCATATCTTCGTCTTTGGCAGCACTGCCCTCTTGGCTGACTCGACTGGCCACCTCAGCTAGTTTGAAACCTTTGCTCCAAGCTGGATCGTTAGGTTTAGCAGCATCGAGTACACCACTGATTCCCGTGGTGTAATAATAGCCCAAACCTAAAACTTGCCTTTAAGGTGTAAGAGCAAGTACAATAAGGTGATGTAGGCCGGCTGTAAGACATTAAATACTATATTTTTGCTTAGTTGGGAGAGAGAGAAGAGGAGAGAGAAGAGAAGCGGGCTACTAGTTAACAGCCGGCTGCAGCACATGCTTCTAGGTACTTTGTGAGAGAGTGAGGTGGGCCATGTATCAACAAAGTAGTACATATTTATATCCAACTATTGTACTTGCCGGCTATAAGCTTGGCAATATATGACGTGGCAACATCATATAGCTCCAACAGCTGGCTATATTATTAACCATGCTCTAATAGCCCAAACCTAAAACTTGCCTTTTAAGGTGTAATAGCACAAACCTAAAACTCGCCTTTAAGGACCTAGGCGGGGGGGGGGGGGTTAGTGTCGGTGCTAAAACCGACAGATCTCGGGTAGGGGGTTCCAATCTTGGTGATCAGAGCTACTCCCTCCATTCCAAATTACTCGTCGTGCTTTTAGTTCACAAGAAGAGCAGGGACACGATGTTTTACCCTGGTTTGGGTCCTCTTGATGAGGAAAAACCATACGTCCTGCTTCTTATATATTGATTGTGATGGGCTACACAGTACATATTGATCTACCTCGAGATCGTAAGAGTTTGTCTAAGCTCTGAACCTTGTGAAGGTTAATGCACGTGGCTCTATGGACTAAGCTCCACGGTTTATATAGACGTAGGGGGTACCTAGGATTTACACATAGTCAGTTACAATGTAGGGATAAACATGCCAACTATTCAAAATACGCTTGAACTATACGCCAAGCCTCTAGGAGATCTTCATCTTGATTATGTCGGGGCCAGGGCCGACATGGCCCATTCGTCAATCTTCGGTGGGTCCACGGCCCAGCCCATGACCAACGGATCGACGTGGCAAGCACCCCCTAATCCAGGACACCAACAATAAGGTGACTAACAATTTTTTGAACTCTTTTGCAAAAAACACGACCAACACTTATGCAAGGTCGATGAGTGCTGCAAGGCTGCGATGCAGGATGACAATGATGCAAGCAGTGCCACGAGGTTGATGGGATGATGGAATGTATACATATGGGGTGCCGAGGGGGGGGGGGGGGGGGCTCTGCTCGCCACACTGTTGCGACGTAACGTGACACGGGGCTGCTCGTTAAACTCATGTAACGCAACACACTGTTGGGGAACGCAGTAATTTTAAAAAATTTCCTACGCACACGCAAGATCATGGTGATGCATAGCAACGAGAGGGGAAGAGTGTTTTCCATGTACCCCGATAGACCGTAAGCGGAAGCGTTATGTCAACGCGGCTGATGTAGTCGTATGTCTTCACGATCGACCGATCCTAGTACTAAAAGTACGACACCTCCGCGATCTGCACACGTTCGGCTCGGTGACGTCCCACGAACTCATGATCCAGCAGAGTTTCGAGGGAGAGCTTCGTCAGCACGACGGTGTGATGACGATGATGATGCTACCGGAACAGGGCTTCGCCTAAGCACCGCTACGATATAACTGAGGTGGATTGTGGTGGAGGGGGGCACCGCACACGGCTAAGAGATCAATGATCAACTTGTGTGTCTATGGGGTGCCCCCTCCCCCGTATATAAAGGAGTGGAGGAGGGGGAGGTCCGAACCTCTACTACTATGGCGCGCCCTAGGGAGTCCTACTCCCACCGGGAGTAGGATTCCCCCTTTTCCAAGTAGGAGTAGGAGAGAAGGAAGGGAAAGAGAGAAGATAAGGAAGGAGGGGGCGCCGCCCCTCCCCCTAGTCCAATTCGGACTAGGCCTTGGGGGGGGGGGAGCGTGGCCTGCCCTAGGCAGGCCCTCTCTCTTTTACCTAAAGCCCAATAAGGCCCATATACTCCCCGGGGGGTTCCGGTAACCTCTATGTACTCCGGAAAATGCCCGAACACATCTGGAACCATTCCGATGTCCAAACATAGGCTTCCAATATATCGATCTTTACGTCTCGACCATTTCGAGACTCCTCGTCATGTCCGTGATCAAATCTGAGGCTCCGAACTACCTTCGGTACATCAAAACACATAAACTCATAATACCGATCGTCACCAAACGTTAAGCGTGCGGACCCTACGGGTTCGAGAACTATGTAGACATGACCGAGACACATCTCCGGTCAATAACCAATAGCGGAACATGTATGTTCATATTGGCTCCCACATATTCTACGAAGATCTTTATCGGTCAAACTGCATAACGATATACGTTATTCCCTTTGTCATCGGTATGTTAGTTGCCCGAGATTCGATCGTCGACATCTCAATACCTAGTTCAATCTCGTTACCGGCAAGTCTCTTACTCATTCCATAATGCTACATCCCGTAACTAACTCATTAGCTACATTGCTTGCAAGGCTTATAGTGATGTACATTACCGAGAGCGCCCAGAGATACCTCTCCGACAATCGGAGTGACAAATCCTAATCTCGATCTATGCCAACTCAACAAACACCATCGGAGACACTTGTAGAGCACCTTTATAATGACCCGGTTACGTTGTGACGTTTGGTAGCACATAAAGTGTTCCTCCGGTATTCGGGAGTTGCATGATCTCATAGTCATAGGAACATGTATAAGTTATGGAGAAAGCAATAGCAACAAACTAAACGATCATCGTGCTAAGCAAACGGATGGGTCGAGTCAATCACATCATTCTCTAATTATGTGATCCCGTTAATCAAATAACAACTCATGTCTATGGTTAGGAAACATAACCATCATTGATTCAACGAGCTAGTTAAGTAGAGGCATACTAGTGACATTCTGTTTGTCTATGTATTCACACATGTACTAAGTTTCCGGTTAATACAATTCTAGCATGAATAATAAACATTTATCATGATATAAGGAAATATAAATAACAACTTTATTATTGCCTCTAGGGCATATTTCCTTCACACACAAGGGGTTGCTAGAGGTTAGCGCCGCTTGCCGCCGGCATTGCAACGTAGCACGATGAGGGAGGCCAGAGGCGGGCCCTGCTCGCCGCACTATTGCAACCCAACTTATAGGGTTTGCCGGTGGTGGGCACCACGTGCTGTACTACTGCAATTTGGGGCTCTGTTCGCCGTGGCCGCAAAGAGTGCTGCACTACAACGAACCTGCAACTCGAAGATGTCGTCAGTGACAAATGCTTTAATGCAACGATGGGTTGGCGACAATGTTCAGATGGGAAGGAAGGGAGTCGCCGGGTATTGTGATAGGGGCGTCACAGCATCACCTATTTTTGCGAGCTCAATGGTTGGAAGCATCACCAGATGTTGCAAGGAAGGGTGTCCTCGGCGCTATGATGGGATCATGCGACGGGAGGTCACCGTTTTTTATTCAACGGTGCTGATGGAACTGTTGGGAAACATAGTATTTTAAAAAAATCCTACGATCACGCAAGATCTATCTAGAAGAAGCATAGTAATGAGCGGGGAGAGTGTGTCTATGTACCCTGTAGACCGAAAGCGGAAGCGTTTAGTAACGCGGTTGATGTAGTCGAACGTCTTCATGATCCAACTGATCAAGTACCGAACGCACGACACCTCCGCGATCTGCACAGGTTCAGCTCGGTGACATCCCTCGAACTCTAGATCCAGCTGAGGCCGAGGGAAAGTTTCATCAGAACAACGGCGTGGTGACGGTGATGGTGAAGTTACCGGCGCAGGGCTTCGCCTAAGCACTACGACGATATGACCGAGGTGTGCAACTATGGAGGGGTCACCGCACACGGCTAAGAGAAACGTGTGTGTCTATGGGGTTCCCCCTCCCTCGTATATAAAGGGGGCGCAGGACAAGCCGGGTACGATGCCATGGAGTACTGTCCGAGTAGGCATGAGTTGCTTTGTCTTGACATTCAGCTTCTCCAGGGTGTCACGGTACAAGATGTTGATGCTGCTCCCGCCGTCTATCAACACACGGGAGAAACGGGCGGCGCGTCTGTCCGTTGCAAGGGTGGCATCCAGAACCAATGCATAAGAGCCGGGAGACGGCATCACCTCTCGATGGTCGGCCTGGCTCCAGCTGATGGGTTTTTCTGACCAATGCATGTGCTCGGCGGGGTTGGCAGCGACCATGCTGACTTCCTGGTGCTCTCGGCGTTTGCCGCGCCGGTCTTCGGGCTGGCTTGTAAAGACGATGTAGGTTGCATGCTCGTCGGGGAACTCATCATGCACGGCTCCGACTGCGGGCCGAGCGGCCGGTGGCGGCGGAGCCGGAGGCGGCGCGAGCCCTTCGCCTTTGGAGATTCGGGTGAGCCAATGGCACTTCCGGGTTGTGTGGTTGGACGGCTTCGCGCCGCTGTGGAATTTGCACGGGGCGTCGAGAGTTTGCTCGTAGGAGAAGGCCGGCTGCCAAGCCGGCCGGCCGCCCTTGGGTTTCTTGGGCGAGGGCCGCCCTTCGGGCGGCACGTCTTCGACTGTGGCCACCTGCCGACTGGCGGGAGGCGGTGCGGGGCCCTTGCGCTTGTGATCGTTCGGGTGTGGGCGTCGGCCGGAGTCCCCAGCCGGCGTCTTGGGCACCGGGTTGAGTACTTTCCCGGACGCGTCTACCCGGAGCTCAGTCTTCATCAAGGAGTCGGTAGTGGCGTACTTGTCCGCTATGTCCAGAAGCTCGTCGAGGGTAGTCGGCTCATCGCAGAGAAGCTTGTGCTTGAGGAGGGTGCCTTCTCGGCACCCGGCAGTGAAGTATTCTATGGCTTGCACGTCGTGCACCCCCTCGCAAGAGTTGCGGAGCTCGGCCCAATGTGTGAGGTAGTCGCGAGTAGACTCGGCGGGGCCTTGTATGCACAAGGAGAGCTGTCTGGGCTTGGGAGCCCGCTTGTAGGTGCTGGTGAAGTTGCGGACGAAAGCTTCTGTGAAATCTAGCCAGCTGTTGATGCTAGAGGGCTTGAGGCTGTTGAGCCAGGTCCGCGCCGTGCCTTGTAGCACGAGGGGCACGTACTTCACGGCAACGCGCCGGCTGCCGTTGGCTATGCTAACCGCCATGGAGTAGTCGATCAACCAATCTTCCGGCTTCACGGAGCCGTTGTACTTGGGCGTGTCTCTTGGGAGCGAGAACCCTTTGGGGAAAGGCTCGTCGTGGATGCGGGGGCCGAAACAAGGCGGACCGACATCGTCTTGTTCTTCCAGCGCTAGGGATCGCGCCAGGCGGTCGATCCGATGCGGGCGTCGTTCTCGCCGACTCCTTCGCGGCGACCTAGTCGGCCGCTGAGAGTCGGATGCGCACAGGCGGCGGGGTGGGATATCTCTCTCCACGGGGCCGAGGCGGAGGCGGGTTGCCCCGCCATTCCACGGCCCGGGGATGGCCTTCCGTGTCTCGCTCGATGGAGATTCGGGTCCGGCTTCGGCTGGCAGCCGGCTCTTTTTCGCGCCGTGCGAGGGTATTGCCCGTAGTCGGCGTCTGGGATGTCGCGCCGTGATCTCGGCGCGGAGGAGGGCTTTCCGCGCGGGCGTCGGCTTCGTCCCGCCGCGCGGCCGCATTGATTAGCTGCTGGATGCGTCTGGTCATGTGGGGAAGTTCTTCGGCCCCCAATCCGTCTAGCTCGTCTACGGCCGCCTGGGCAGCATGCAGGTTCTCGAGTGGAGTGGCATAGACTGGGCGGTCGACCCCCAGCGTGTCGGCGATGACAGCGCCGCGCTGCCTGACAACACCGGCCCGGCTTGGCCCGCCCAGAGCCGGCGTGCCAAAGGCGACGCGGTCGGCTTCGCGCTGGTGGGCCTCAGTGAGGCGTCTTATGGAGGCCAGCCTCCGGCCCTCCGCGAGGAGAGCGAGGCGGCGTGCCTCCAATGCTTCGTCGTCAGCATCAGCCAGGAGTGGGATGGACAAGTCGTGGACCACCACGTGCGGGGCGTCGTGGGCGCTCTCGTCAGCAGCGCCGCCGTGGCCGATGACCATCACCTCGGTGGTGACAGCGTCGCAGCTCGGTCCGGGGAAGCGGGTCGTTGTAGATCGTGACGTTGGTGGGGAAGGTGTCGAGTGAGGCCGTGTCGGAGTCGACAGGCATCGGGTCGGTGGAGCCAACCGACTCCAAGTCCACAGCAGGCTCGCGGAGACATGGAGCTGGCCGAGGAGGATGGCGAGGTGGTTCGGTGCCCGCATCGGAGGCGAGCTCGTCGGAGATGAGGGTTTCATCGAGGAGACCGGCGAGGACTGCTCGCCGCGCAGATGCTGGTGACGCCTTGCAGCAGTCGTGGCAAGCGCCATCTGGGCGTGCTGGGCTGGCTACGCTCGCTGGGGAGGAAGAGGGTTCCCGTCCAGAATAGGTCTTCGGATGACGGTGCACCTGGCCCCACGGTGGGCGCCAAAGTCGGGTGGTAGGTGCGACATATCCAACGGGTGGCTTATCATTGTGGGAGCCAGTAAAACATTTCCGGTGCCTGGAAACGGGATGAGGCGAAGACATGGACGCCGACGAATCTTACCCAGCTTCGAGGCTCTCCGTGGAGATAACACCCCTACTGCTGTTCTGCGGGGTCTCCGGATGATCACTAGATGAACAAGTAGCTACACGGTGCTCCTAGAGCTGTTTGGTGAGAGGAGGAAGAAGGGCACGGCTCGCTCTCTTCTTCTCCTTGTGTGGTGTCTAAAACTAGCAGGGATCAACCCTTTGCATGGGTGTCCCGGGGGGTTTATATAGGCCTACCCCTCGGGGGTACAATGGTAATCCGGCTGGGCGCGGGGCCCAGCCATCTGTGACTATGCTCGCCGGCTTCTGCGCTGACTGCTGGGGCCCGCCGGCTGCCGGCTCCTCGGCCGACAGGCAGGTCCCACTGTTCAGGGCCTTGTCGGCGGCTGGTTACTGTTGCTCCATCCTGGCGACGAGGGCTTCGTCGAGGTAGGCGTGGCTACAGTGCCGCCGTCCGGCGGATGGTCACTGTAGCCTCACCGCGTCTTGTCTCCTTAATGGGGCGTCTCCTTCAAAGGAGGTGGCATGCCGGCTATGGAGAGACGGCTTCGTCTCGGGCCGACTGGGGGATGCACGGCCGCCTTCGGGTGTCTCTCTGCCCGAAGGGGCCCACGCCTGTGGGCCGTACTGGTAATCCATCATGGATGACATCAGGGTCAACGTGGCAACAGTGCCGCGCCGGATGGGTCATGGCCACCCGTACGCGCACTGTGCCAGTCGTGCTCCGGGATTCGGGGGTGGCAGGCTTCACTGTAGCCACACCCCATCACATCGCCGTTAGGTGGATGCAAACTTTGAGGGTACGGTCTTGACCACTTTGTGGGAGCCGGCTTCTTGGAGTCGGCCTTCTCGCGGCCGGCTTCTCAAGCCGGCCCTTCCATGGCTTTCTTCACGAGGGCTAAAGTCGGCCTTCCGATAGCGCCTAGGGAGACAGCCGGCAAGGGGAAGGCGGCCCCACGTCTTGGATTCTTGAGAGCCGGAAGGGCTCGTAATTTTTTCAGAAGGGCCAGGGGAAGCCGGCTAGGCTACCCATGGCTATTTGGCTACCCATGGCTATTTACTCCGACAGTAGTCCCCGAAGCTGATCGAGCTTCGAGGCTGACAAAGGGACGAGAAGCTTGGTCAGCTTCCTATCCCGAGGGGCCGGCTTTGCTGGTGCGCGCCGACTTCGGAGAGCTCCGTTTCTTGTAGGCGGGAACGCGGTCGACCTGCGAGCTGACCGCAGGCCTTCCCGCGGGCCACGTGGCAGTGAAACCCTGCCAGTGCACGCGCGCGATGTGATGCCGCTGCAGGCCCGGGCCCGCCACTCCTAGGCCTCGGCCCAAGCGTGGATCTTCTTTGGCCCACGCGGACCGCTCGCCTTCCCGCGGCGGTTTTATTACGCCGTTAGGGCGCAATAATCGCGGTACGTGGGGGAGTGGGCGCAGTTGATGCCCACGCTCCCCCACGCCGCGCCTCCTCGGCTCCGCCGCGCGAGCCTATAAGTAGGGGGAGGAGAGGGAGCGGCAGAGGCTCTCGCGCTCTTCCTCGCTCCACCCCCTCTTTCTCCTTCCTTTCGCTGCTGCAGCACCCACCGCCGCGCCATTTCTCCGTCGCTTCGTCTCGCTTCCATGGCGCTGTCGAGCTCATGGGATGGCTCCAACGTCCATGAGGACCACGTCGAGTTCCTCCGCCAGACGCGACGCCTGCCCGGCGAGAGCTTCGTGCGGGTCCGTCGAGCGCCGGAGAATGAGGTTTCGCCGGCACCGGAGGAGGGCGAGCGGGTTATCTTCCGCTCGCACTGCCTGCGCGGCTTCGGCCTTCCGGCGAGCGGGTTCCTCCATTCCTTCCTCGAGTTCTACAACCTTCAGCCGCATCACCTCACGCCCAACGCGGTGATGCTGCTGTCGGCCTTCGTCTCCCTCTGCGAAGGTTTCCTTGGGGTCCTCCCCACGCTTGAGCTCTAGGGGGAATTCTTCCAGAGCAAACTCAGCACCGTCGTCGCGGGCGTGCCCGCCCCCTGCGGGGCCTATATCGCCATGAGGCGGTCGGGCGAGAACAACCCGTTCCCGCCCATCCCGCTGATCCAGTCGGTGAAGCTCTGGCAGAAGTCGTACTTCTATGTGAAGAACGTCGCCCAGCAAGGCGACTACGTCAACCTGCCGGCTTACGTAGCCGCCCGCCGGCTGGGAGGCAACCCTCGTGGAGCTACCGGGCCAGGTCATTGTCTCAGGCCGGGAACGCAGCGGTCTCCCAGCTTCGGGTGATGATCCAGGCGGAAGGCCTGACCGGAGCCGACTTGGTGGCCGCCTTCGTGGAGCGCCGGGTACTTCCTCTCCAAAGCCGGCCTCACATGATGTGTCAGATGAGCGGCCGCTTCAACCCAAGCCGGCTGAGCACCAGGGAGATGCCTCATACAGAGGTGTCATACATGGTGAATTACATCTCCAACTGCAAGCTTGCCGAGGACCGGCGATACGGCAAGGCGCCGTACTCACGCGCCAACCCTCCGCCCGTGGTGAGTTTTTCCTTCTTTTCTCCTGTTGGTAGCCGGCCTTATGATAGACGGCTTCTGATTAGTCGGTTCTCCCCTAGCAGAACCCTTTCCTTCCGCCGATGACCGGGGCCGCAGGGGTAGAGCGCCAGCTCGTCCCCGACCGCGCGGGGCTCACGGCCGGCTTCGAGGACTGGCCGGATGATGCCGAGGTCGAAGTCGCCCCGCGCCGCCAGCCGGCACCTGGTCATCAAGGCGCGAGCTCGTCCGCCACGCTGGCTGCTGGCGGCGGCGCCCAGAAGCGCCGGGCCGCGTCAATCCTCTTCGGTAGCCGATCGAAGAAGTCCAAGGCTTCCACAGCGGCAACCAAGCGAGATGAGGCAGCCGCGAAGGCGGCCCGCTTCCGCAAGGTGGTGAAGCAGCCGCAGGCGATCTCAGCGTAAGTCGTCGAATGCTTGGACACATATTTTTTGTTGTTCTCTTTGATTGAAAACTCTTCTAAACCTTTCTTTGCTCGCCGGATAGGGCGCCGCTTTCCCTTGAGTGGGGTCCAGGCGGCTCCGTAGTCGGGCCAACTTGAGGGTCTTCAGGCTCCCGCCGCGTGGACCCCCGCGCCGACCTCAGGGAGGCCACGGAGCGGAACGCTCGTGAAGCACGGGAGGAGCGGGAGGCGGCAGAGCGAACGGCCGCCCAGGCGGCGAAGGAGCGGGCCGATGCGGCAGCCAAGGCCCAGGCAGAGGCGGCAGCCGCGGAGACGGAGGCGGAGGCTTCGCACAACCAGCCTCCGCTACTCGCCATTCCCCTCCGCGCCGTGGCCCCCAACATCCCAGTTCCCCCGTCGGAGGAAGTTGACCAAGAGCCGCCGGCGATGGAGAGGAGGGAGGTCCAAGTGGCCTTCGTGGAAGGAACGCCGCAGACGGCGCCGACCGGAGCGGGCCAAGGCAGCCAATCTGCCGCGTTGCCAGAGCAGCCGGCCGGGGGTGAGCCGGCAGCAGGAGCCGGCCTCGAGGTGCAGCCGGCAACGCGCCGCCATGCGGGGGGAGGCACCGCCGCGCCGAAGCCGCACCGAGTTACGGGTGCCGGCCAGACGGCGGAGGCCTTGGAGGCGGCCAGCACCGCCACGTCCGAGTGGACTCCCAGCGAGGGGACGGGCGAGCTGAACGTGGCGGCCCAAGAGGTTCGGAACCGGCTTCAGGCCCAGGTCGCCTCGCTGCAGCAGTACACCCAAGAATTCCTGGCGACGCGGGCCGTCATCCGGGTGAGTCTCCTAGCCTTGTTTGTTTTGTTTTCTTGATTTCTTCCATGGGGGCGCGTCAGCGCACCCACTGGATGTAGTCCCCGAGTTCCGAGTCGGCTGCTGCGCAGGCGGCTCGGAACTTACTAGGTCCTGACAACCATCTTATACCCGCCTCCTGTCTGTCCTTTCAGGAGTATCATAACCTCCGTGCTGCTGCCTTCAACTCCCAGGCTCAGGAGCTAGGCCGGAGAACCGAAGACCTGGTCAACAGCCGGAGTGCGTCCTTGTTTTCGTTCATCTCCTGTGGGGGCGCGTCAGCACACCCACTGGGTGTAGTCCCCGAGATTCGGGCCGACTGCTGAGCAGTCAGGTCGGATCTTCCCTGACGACTTCTTCCTCATTGGTTTTTCTTTTGTCTTTCGTGCTTGCAGGGTCCAATGCTGACTTGAGGGGGCAGCTCAGTGAGGCGCAGGCCGCCCTTCGCGTCAAGGAAACCGAGCACGCCGCCTTGGTCCTGGAGCGTGACCGCCTGGCCAAGAAGCTGGCTGACTAGGAGGAGAGCCACAAGGCGGCCCTGAAGGAAGCGCGGGACAGCGAAGCCGCCCTGAAGGCCGAGTTCGAGACTGAGGCGGCGGGCTGGGCTGAGACCAGGCAAGTGATGGATGAAGGCTTCGGCCGTATTGAGGACTTGATCGACGGTAAGCCGCCTTCCTCGCTCCTTGCCTGCCCCTTGCCGCCTGATTTTTGTTCTGACTTGCGCTGCTTTTTATTCTCTGTGCAGACTACTTTCCCGGCTACTCCGTCTTCGCCGCCCAAACTATCGAGGCCCATCGCGAAGCGTGCCGTCAGACGGGGGCCGACATCGCGCCGGACGCGCATCGGACGCTTGAGGAGCAGCTCTTGGCAGTCCAAGCGCGGCTGCAGCCGGCTCATCGTATGCTCCGCCGCCTGCAGCGCACCGGAGCGCAGGTGTTGGCCGCCCTCTGGCCCGGCGAGACAATTCCCCGCACCCCGAGCCGGACTGCCGACTGGCTGGAGGTTGCGGTTGGCCGCTTCGAAGCTTGGAAGGCGTCGGCGGCCCGGCTTGGAGCTGGGCGGGCGTTGGAGTTTGTCCGAGCTTGGTATCCAGGGCTGAACCTGGACCAGCTGCCCACCTGGCGGCTGGAGGCCGACGCAGAGCTGGAGGAGGTGCGGCCGGCTATCGCTCAGTGCGCTTCGACGATCGCCGAGTGCACCGACATCAGCGTCTTCGCACCTGAAATAAATGATGACGACGTTGCCCAGCCGGAGGAGTGGTTCGGGCTGAACCCGGCAGTGGGTGAGGACTCGGCAGAGGAGATCGCCTCCAGCGACGAAGGCGAAGACGACGAAGAGGAGGAAGGCGAAGACGTCGAGCTGGCCGGTGGAACAGCCGGCCAGCCTCCGGCCGGCCACTCCTCCAGCCGGCACTGCCGTCTCCACCGACCTGCCCGGCTCGTCAGCCGCTCCGCCGGCTTAATATGCCATCCTTGTTTTTTCCTGTTTGTTACCTTCTAAACAATTTTATTAATCTTTCACAGTTCCACCCACTGGGGGTGTATCCAAACTATGTTGAATGCTGGCCTCTTGGAGGTCTTTTATGTAAATATTATCGTGTGTATGTCTGGTTTCCCTTCACGTATGCTTTTTATCCTTAGGCTTTTTCCTTTGCCGCCTTCCCATTTTGGGGAGGCAAGTACTCGAGCTTTCTTGGATTGAAGTGAAGTGAATGGGAGCCGGCCGGCCGGCTACTCTGGTAGTCGGTTGGTGGTAGGAGGCAAACCGGCTTTCGTTATATTAGTCCGTAGTCCCTAGCCATTTTTCGTGTGGGCATCCTTTCCTGCCTTTAACTCTTGCCAGCCGGACAGCCGGTTCTTCAAACTGCGACTTTTGGCAAGAGTTAAGCTTGGGTGTCGGCACACTACTTGTCTGACCGCGGGTAGGACTTCTAATATAACTCCAGTCGGCCAGTCCCCGGCCGACTAGTCGAACCCGGTGTCGGACGGAACAAGTAAATGAAATGACAAGGTCATAAGCATGATACTCTTCATTCATAGATAAAAGATGGCAGTCCCCGAGCTCTCCTCGGGGGGCCTATTGTCTCGTACTTAGTACAAAAGTTAGCATGATACATACTGCATTTCAGCTGTAAAATCTTCGGAGGAGGTTGGCATTCCATGGTCGTTCCGACTCCTTGCCGGAGTCGTCTCTCTTGCGTGCCTTGGGCTTCTGTGCGTCGATTAGGTAGTATGAGTCGTTGCCTAAAGCTCTGCTGATGACGAAAGGGCCTTCCCAAGGGGCCGAGAGCTTGTGCTGGCCGGTTGTTCGCTGGATCAGCCGGAGCACAAGGTCGCCCTCTTGGAAGGATCTTGGCCTGACCTTCCGACTGTGGTAGCGGCGCAAACCCTGCTGGTAGATGGCAGATCGGCTGAGGGCTAACAGCCGGCCTTCTTCCAGCAGGTTGACGCCGTCTTCTCGTGCTTCCTTGGCCTCCGCCTACGTGTACATGGTTACCCGAGGCGAGTCGAACTCGATGTCGGTTGGGATGACCGCCTCGGCACCATACACGAGGAAGAAAGGAGTGAAGCCGGTTGACTTGTTTGGAGTAGTGCACAGACTCCAGAGGACAGCCGGTAGCTCATCGAGCCAACAGCCGGCTGAACGCTCCAGTGGTACGACCAGTCGGGGCTTGATGCCAGAAAGGATGAGGCCGTTGGCTCGCTCGACCTGGCCGTTTGACTGCGGGTGGGCAACGGACGCTAAGTCCAGCCGGATATACCTTGCGTTGCGCAGAAACGTGCCAAGGCTCCCTTTGGCAAAATTCGTGCCATTGTCGGTGATGATGCTGTGTGGCACGCCGTACCGATGTTATATCTGCGATGAATGTCACGCAGTCGGCCCATTCAGCTTCTTGATCGGCTTTGCCTCAATCCACTTGGTGAATTTGTCCACGGCGACGAGCAAATGTGTCATGCCGCCGCGCGCGTCTTGAATGGGCCCACCATGTCCAGTCCCCAAACGGCGAAGGGCCAAGTGAGGGGAATGGTCTTGAGTGCTGAAGCCGGCATGTGTTGCTTGGAGCTGAAGAGTTGGCACCCTTTGCAATGTTTAACTAAACTCTTTGGCGTCATCCAAAGCAGTCGGCCAAAAGAAACCAATGGCGGAAGGCTTTGGCGACGAGTGATCTTGAGGCCGCATGGTGGCCGCATTCTCCTTGGTGGATGTCTCTGAGGATTGCAATGCCCTTCTCTTGCTCGACGCATCGTTGGAGGACTCCAGTGACACTGCGCTTGACGAGCTCTTTGTTGACGATTGTGTATGCTCCGGCTCGGCGTTGGACTTGTCTTGCCTCTGTTTTGTCAGCCGGCAGATCTTGGTTTATTAGGAAGTTGAGGATGGACTAAGCCCATGATGGAGCTGTGACTTCTTCTATTGCCAATGTGGCTACTGCGACCAGGGCGGGCGGGCTGGGTGGTGAAATGCTGGAATCGGCCGCCGGCTGTTGTGTTGGTGCAGTCCTCGGGCCGACTACCGCAGTCCCCGAGCTGGGTGTGGCAGTCCCCGGGTCGGGCGTAACCGCGGGAGTCCCCGAGCCGGCTACTGAAGTCCCCGGGCCGACTGTTGAAGTCCCCGGGTCACCTGCTTGGTTCTTCGAGCCGGACCCGGCCGCGTCGGGGTCAGGCGGCATGAAGATGGAATCGGACTCTGGAGAGGCTTGATGGACGGCTTGAGGAGGCGTTGTAGAGAGACACCGATTGGTATTGCTTGCCGAGTGGAGCCTATCCGAGCCAGGGCATCGGCCGGCTCGTTGTCGGCTCGCGGTACGTGGAGGAACTCGCATCCTTCAAAGTACCCACTGATTTGCTGAACAAGGAAGCGGTAGCTTGCCATATTTGCGTCCTTGGCGTCCCAGTCGCCGGATGATTGCTGGACCACCAAGTCCGAGTCGCCATAACATAGGATCCGGCGAATGCCGAGTTCTTTGGCAAGCCGGAGCCCGTGTATGAGCGCCTCGTACTCGGCTACATTGTTGGAGGCGGCAAAGTGAATCTGCAGTGTGTATCTGAGATTGTCGCCTTTGGGAGAGGTAAGGACGACGCCGGCTCCCAAGCCAGTGCGCATCTTGGACCCGTCGAAGTGCATGCGCCAATGAGTGGAGTCAGGAGCCAGCGGCAGGTACTGGGTCTCGGCCCAGTCGACGAGGAAGTTGGCCAGTGCTTGGGACTTGATGGCGGTGCGGGGCTGGTAGAAGATCGTGTAAGGGGCCAGCTCGATGGCCCATTTCGCCACCCGGCCGGATGCATCCCGGCTGCCTATTATCTCGGCTAGCGGGGTGGTGCATACGACCGTGATGGGATGCTCTTGAAAGTAGGGCTTCAGCTTCTTGGCGGTAAAGTACATGTCATAACACATCTTTTGGTAGTGCGGGTAGTTCTGCTTCGAGGCGGACAGTACCTCGCTCAAATAGTACACCGGCCTCTGGACCGGCTGGGCTCGGCCCTCTTCTGGGCGTTGGACTACGATGACGGTGCTGACCACCCGGCTGGTTGCGGCAATGTAGAGGAACATGGGCTCTTTCTCAGTCGGCGCCGCCAGGCAGGCGGTGTGGCCAGCATCTTCTTCAGCTCGTGAAAAGCTTGATCGGCTTGGTCATTCCACTCGAAGTGCGTGGCTTTCTTCATGAGGCGGTAGAGGGGGAGAGATTTCTCTCTGAGCCGGCTGATGAAGCGGTTCAGGGAGGCCCAGCATCCGGTGAACTTCTGGATGTCTCGAAGCTTGGTGGGAATCGCCATTCTCTCAATGGCCTTAATCTTCACCGGGTTGCATTTGATGCCGCGTTCGGAGACCAGGAAGCATAGGAGCTGGTCGGCTGGCACTCCGAACACGCATTTCTCGGGGTTGAGCTTGATTTGGAACCGGCGTAGGTTCTCAAATGTTTCTTTGAGGTCTTCCAGCAAGGTGCCGCGCTTCTCCGTCTTCACCACAATGTCGTCTACGTAGACGTGAGCATTTCTGCCGAGTTGCTTGAGGAGGCACTTCTGCATGCAACGCTGAAAAGTGGCACCGGCATTTCTCAAGCCGAATGTCATAGTCAGGTAGCAGAAGGCTCCGAATGGCGTGATGAAGGCGGTCTTCAGGCGGTCAGCCGGATCTATCTTTATCTGGTGGTATCCTGAGTAAGCATCCAAGAAACTCAATAGCTCGCATCCGGCCGTGGAGTCTATCACCTGGTCAATCCTTCGCAGGGCAAAGGGATCTTTAGGGCAGGCCTTGTTGAGGCTCGTGTAGTCTATGCACATGCGCCACTTTTTGTTCTTCTTTAACACGAGGATCGGGTTGGCAAGCCACTCTGGAAAGAAAACTTCCATAATGAAGTCAGCTGCCAGAAGCCGGGCTATCTCTTCTCCCACAATCCTTCTCTTTTCCTCCGACAGTCGGCGGAGGGGCTGTTTGACTGGTTTTGCGTCTTCTCGGACGTGTAGTTTGTGCTCGGCGAATTCCTTCGGAACACCCGGCATGTCCTTGGGGGACCATGCAAAGATGTCCCGATTCTCACGGAGGAAATCGGCGAGCTCGCCTTCCTATTTGCTGTTTAGGCTTGCCCCGATGACGGCAAACCTCTCGGGGTGCTCGGGGTCAAGAGGTATCTTCTTCGTCTCTTTGGCTGGCTGGAAAGATCCTTGGGCATCATACTCCTTGGGATCGGGGGACAGGACCGGCTGCTTGCCGGCCATGGCCATGACCCGGTCCAACATCTTCTTCTCTTCGGCAATCACAAGGGACTCGGCCAGCCGGCTGCTGGCGGTAGCGCACTCGGAGGACTTCTTGTAATCGCCGGCTATGGTGATGACGCCCTTGGTGCTCGGCATCTTCATCTTGAGTTATGCATAGTGGGGAACCGCCATGAACCTGGCCAAGGCAGGTCGGCCAAGCAACGCATGGTAGGGGCTCTCCAGGTCCACTACTTCAAACCAGATCGCTTCCCGGCGGAAATGCTCCTTGTCCCCAAAGAGTACATCAATCTTGATCTTGCCAATGGGGGCGCAGGACAAGCCGGGTACGATGCCATGGAGTACTGTCCGAGTAGGCATGAGTTGCTTTGTCTTGACATTCAGCTTCTCCAGGGTGTCACGGTACAAGATGTTGATGCTGCTCCCGCCGTCTATCAACACACGGGAGAAACGGGCGGCGCGTCTGTCCGTTGCAAGGGTGGCATCCAGAACCAATGCATAAGAGCCGGGAGACGGCATCACCTCTCGATGGTCGGCCTGGCTCCAGCTGATGGGTTTTTCTGACCAATGCATGTGCTCGGCGGGGTTGGCAGCGACCATGCTGACTTCCTGGTGCTCTCGGCGTTTGCCGCGCCGGTCTTCGGGCTGGCTTGTAAAGACGATGTAGGTTGCATGCTCGTCGGGGAACTCATCATGCACGGCTCCGACTGCGGGCCGAGCGGCCGGTGGCGGCGGAGCCGGAGGCGGCGCGAGCCCTTCGCCTTTGGAGATTCGGGTGAGCCAATGGCACTTCCGGGTTGTGTGGTTGGACGGCTTCGCGCCGCTGTGGAATTTGCACGGGGCGTCGAGAGTTTGCTCGTAGGAGAAGGCCGGCTGCCAAGCCGGCCGGCCGCCCTTGGGTTTCTTGGGCGAGGGCCGCCCTTCGGGCGGCACGTCTTCGACTGTGGCCACCTGCCGACTGGCGGGAGGCGGTGCGGGGCCCTTGCGCTTGTGATCGTTCGGGTGTGGGCGTCGGCCGGAGTCCCCAGCCGGCGTCTTGGGCACCGGGTTGAGTACTTTCCCGGACGCGTCTACCCGGAGCTCAGTCTTCATCAAGGAGTCGGTAGTGGCGTACTTGTCCGCTATGTCCAGAAGCTCGTCGAGGGTAGT
>NC_053026.1:493436840-493455961 GCF_003073215.2 Triticum urartu | reverse complement strand
AACAGTCACTCAGTGAAGACAAAGATAGTGCACAATCATACAATGACTTCACAAGGAGCAACAGTAAGTAAAGGGAAGGGAAGATGAAACCAGTGACTCGTTGAAGACAATGATTTGTTGGACCAGTTCCAGTTGCTGTGACAACTGTACGTCTGGTTGGGCGGCTAGGTATTTAAACCTTAGGACACACAGTCCCGGACACCCAGTCCTGAACACGCAGCTCAGGACACCCAGTCCTCACCGTATTCCCCTTGAGCTAAGGTCACACAGACCTCGCCCAATCACTCTGGTAAGTCTTCAAGGTAGACTCCCAAACCTTCACAGACTTCGTTCACCGGCAATCAATGTCTCTTGGATGCTCAGAACGCGACGCCTAACCGGCTGGAGGATTCACAGTCCTCAAGTGTAATAAGTCTTCAGATCACACAGACAAGAAGACTTAAGTGATGCCTAATTCTCTTTGGCTCTGGGTGGTTAGGGCTTTATCCTCGCAAGGAATTCTCTCTCAAAGGCTTCGAGGTGGGTTGCTCTCAAACGACAAAAGCCGTACTAACTCTGAGCAGCCAACCGTTTATGGTTGTAGGGGTGGGCTATTTATAGCCACTAGGCAACCCGACCTGATTTGTCCGAAATGACCCTGGGTCACTAAGGAACTGACACGTGTTCCAACGGTCAGATTTCAAACTCACACGGCAACTTTACTTGGGCTACAAGCAAAGCTGACTTGTCCGACTCTGGACAAGATTCGCTCTCATAGTCTTCACTCGAAGACATAGGTTTTGGTTAGGCATCACTTCAGTCATTCTGACTGGTTCTCTTGGACCCCACTTAACAGTACGGTGGTTCCTATGACTCAACACAAAAGAAAAAGAACTACGAAAGATCTAAGTCTTCGAGCTCCATAGGCTTCATGTGGTGTCTTCTCTTGTCATAGTCTTCAATGTGAATATCTTCATATACCACCTTTGACTTCAATGTCTTCATACATTTTTAGGGGTCATCTCTGGTAGGAAAACCGAATCAATGAGGGACTTCTACCTGTGTTATCCTGCAATTCTCACAAACACATTAGTCCCTCAACTAGGTTTGTCGTCAATACTCCAAAACCAACTAGGGGTGGCACTAGATGCACTTACAATCTCCCCCTTTTTGGTGATTGATGACAAACTAGTTGAAGTTTTCAACGGGGAAATATATCTGTGAAATTGTAAAGGATAAGGAATTGTCTTCATAAGTTGCAAGGGCTCCCCCTGAAGATGTGCATATAAGTAATTTGCTTTTGGAATGCAAATGCACATGGCAGGTTGTACTTGTGGAGATCCACTTCAACTTATGATGACAATCCACTATGCAGTGAAGTATGAAGATAATGACATGCATAATGGAAAATGGACGTCTGCAGAATGATCTAAGTGCGGAATTATCATCGGAATTTATCAAAACAAGGTGGCAAAAGTAGCAGACGACCATCGAGTTTAAGTGTTACAACTCAAAGAACCAAATGTAGCAAAACGAGAGTTGTAAGCACGAAGCAAAAATAAAGCACCCGCCCATATGGACCCGCTTGAAGACTATCAACTCATATGCTTCTCCCCCTTTTGTCAGTAAGGACCAAAAAGGTTTGAAGACATAGAGCATCTACTCGTTCCCATGAAGAGTAGGTGAAGCAGCAGGGTCGTCGGTGGTGTTCGGCGGTGCAGAAGACTTGGGCAGCAGTGTCGAAGCGTGCTGAAGGAGGTGGCGGTGAAGTAGCATCGTCTTCATCCTCGATCACTCTGGCATTCACAGTTGCAGCAGAGGAAGAGAACTCAGAGTCTTCAAGAGATGGAGTTCGTCGCAGCACTGCCCTTCGAGGGGGTGTGGAGTCAAACTTGAAGCTCGAGAAGCCATCCTCTTGAAGATCATCTTCAGAACACATCAGCGTAGCCCTTTCCATGTGCGGCGAGAGGTTTCATGGGCAACAAGCATTCTTGGTGGCAAGATTGCGAATGCGATTAACATCCACCAAGAGGCTTTGCATCTGACGCTTCAGCCAGTCATGATGCCTATCCTGTTTCTGATGAAGAGCCACAAGAAGCTCTCGGTCGTTGAGAACACGAGTGCGCTTCTTGGGTCGTGGAGCAGTTGTACTATCAGTGGCTTCAGTGAGAGCAGGATGTGGTGCACGTGTAGTGCCAGCCAAAGGATAGACACGAGTGACTGCTTCAACTCCTTCAATGTTCTGAGAGAAACTCTGATGCTCTGCATTCTGAAGACTTAGAGGTTCCTTGGCAGGCTCAGGATAGATGGCTTCAATTGACATATCCACATCAGGCAGAAAAATCCGATGATTGCGAGCAGATGGCTGATATGAGATAGCGGAGTGAAGTTTGATCAGCCGCATTACCCATGGGGCATAGAACTTCAAGCCAAACAGATCAGAGCCTGATGCAGCAAGTTGGCGAATGAAGAAGTCCTGTGCATTGAAGCATTTTCCATGAAGAATATAGAAGACCAAAGTCTTCATTGCACCCTCAAGCTTGGCATGTGGAGAGTGCCCTTTGATGGGCCAGAGAGTTCGCCTGATGATGTGATAAATGGTTCTTGGCAGATACTCAAGGTCTTCAACGAAGAACTCTGGGATAAGCAGCATCTTGGGGCAATGGCTTCATCATACTTGAGCATCTGACTCATATCAGGTTCAGTCTTAAAGATGCTCTCAATAGCTTCACTATGAAGCTGACAGCCATGCTCGTAGAGATCGCCAGGAGTGGGCAAACCAGTGAGCTCAATGATGTCAAAGGCTTTGGCTTCGTGATGAACGTTTCCTGTCATCCACTCCAGGACCCAAGTCTTCGGATCTCTGTACCCGCGGATGTGAAGTGTGGCATAGAATTGGAGCAGCAACTCTTCATTCCAATGCTCTTGTCAGGTGACGAACAGCAATCCAACTCTTTGAAGCAATCCAGAGCTTCTTCCAGACAGGGCAGACCAGCATATTGCTTCAATGTCAAGGCGCTTGTGTGGGAAGATGCGACCTTGGTTGTAAAGAATGCAGAGTAATAGCTTCGCTGCGGATAGCTCCAGAACCGATCAGATGATATCCTTTCCCTTGAGTAGGGGTTCCTGGAGCTATTGGAAGAATGTGTTGTCTGCTCTGAAGCCATTGATATTGAAGGAGCCAGGTGCTGATGCAGGACCTGGGAACCTTGGCAATCTTGGGATTGGCTTCTGTACCTGAGGCCTGTGCTCAACATGATAGTCGAACTAGGACGGGCAGCAGACTCAGGAACAGAAGTGACGGGATCAGTGGCTTCGCTGTCTTCTTCTTCCGTTGGGGAGGGCTCCACATTAGCAGTGGCTTCATTGGTGGTGGTGGTGGCAGCTCAAGATTTTCATCCTCCACTTGACGAGCTGGAGGGTCGGTCACAAGCACGTTCTCCTTGAGAACTGCTTCTTGGTGGGACAGGGGAGTGGGAACTTGTGGGACTTCTTCTTCCGCGGCTGATGCAGCCGGATTGTCTTCAGCAGAGACTTGAGGCCTTGGACCTTTGCGAAGCCTGCGCAACGCAGGCGACGCCTGTGTAGTTGGAGTTGGCTGGGCCTCAAAGTCTTCTTCCTCTTGTGGGCGATCCGCCCATGAAGCATCCTGTGCAATTGGCGTCAGTGGACGACCAATGCTGATGAGTTCGCTGTTCTCGAGCTGAGGAAGGACTGCACCATCTTCTACATGGTCATGTTGACCAATGTCTTCAGCAGCGATGGGATCAGCTGCTGGAAAGTCTTCAGCTTCATGAGCCTCTGTGAAAGCAGGCTCATGGATTGTCAGTTGGCGTTCAGCGTCAGGACGAACCATAAAATGGGTTCAACTATCAAAGGCTCTGTGGGAGCAGCCCGATCTTTCTTGGTCTTCCTCTTCTTCTTGGAGGGGGCAGTAGGAGAGGCTTCAGGATGTTTCCTCTTCCTGGCTTCAGCCTCAGCAGTCCTTGTCTTCTTGAGCTCTGAAGCGGTTGACCGGCTTTTTGGCTTCGAGCCAGTCTAGTTGGGAAGACAATGGAACTGCTTCCTGCCTCTGTAGCGTCAGGTTCAGCCGTAGCAGGCTTCTTCTTCTTCTTTGCGGCCATCCTGGGGTCGATGCCAGGACGCCCAAGGGCCTTGCGCTTCTCAGCCTCATATAGGCTTGCACACATCTGTCAGCCAGAGTCTTCATGCGCTCACGTGAACCCTAAGCTTCTGCATGTTTCTTTACAAAGGCTTCCTTAGCTCGTGCATCATACTCTTGAAGTTCTTCACTTCCTACACGCTGAGCTTGGCCATATGCTTCTTGAACTGAGCCTTTTCATAGTCAATCTTTTGCTTCAGTTCAACAATGCGCTGGGCGATAGCCAGCTCTGAAGCAATGGCGCCTTGGAAGGCGACACTAAGGCCAATGGGGAGCTGTAGATCTTCAAAGCTGATGTTTGGCGTGTCAAACCACTCGTCAATGAAGTTGTGGATGATGGTTACATCAAATAGAGGCAGATCATTGAAGATTTCTGCTTCTTCTTTGCTCTTGATGAGTTGCTCAAGAGCGTCATCTGCCAGATCTTCATCACTTGACAGATCGATGTCATCATTGCGCAGAATGGCAGCAGCGGTTAGCTCTTGGCCCGTGTGTGGCAGAGGCATCTTGACCTTCTGGGGCTTGGAGATGCATGATAAGTCTTCAGACGGCACACTGTCTTCAGGAGGTGCAGTTGCCAGTGGCTTCGCCCTTGAGATTTTTGGTGAAGGAGCAGGTTTTGAAGCTTTAGGCTTCTTCAGCTTCTTTGTCTTCGGCGCTGCAGGTGCTTCATCTAATTCAGCGTCAGCTGCAGGCTCATTCACCGCAGTCCCTTGAACCAAGATGTGGGTGATGAGGCCTTCAAGGTTGTAAAACGGACCGATGACATTGGGTTCTGCATGTCGTGTGCCATCTGCCCTTGGTGCTGACGGACCAGGGTTGAAGTCTAACCCCAAAGTCTTCTTGTTCTACTTCGCTGAGTTCTGGGCAAACTGGAAGTTGCGCTTGAACAGATTGTCGTCACGACACCATAGTAGTGACGATGGGTGTGCATCAGCAGGCTGTGGCCCACGGACCATGCAGGGATAGAAGCCTTGTTCAATGGCTTCATCTCTGGACCTGGGAAGATTCTTGTATAGGATGTCTCCCCACGGTCTCTTGATGGCATTTTTCTCAGCATATTCCTGGGTTACAAATCGGTATTTGAACCATTGTTCTGCCCAATATCTTCGAATCCATTGGATTCGGGTCTTGCGCTGATTGTAATCCTCTTCAGGATCTGTCTTGTGCAGTTCTGAGAGGTCATCTGGCAGATCTCTGGATGTTTCTCCGCGACGCTTTCTGCCACCCTTCCTTACTAATTTCTCTGAAGCCATAAACTTTAACTTGAAAGGCTTCAACACGTTCAAAGTCTTCAAAGGTTTTCGCTTGCTGGACCAACAGGAACTGGCTTCGGGAGAATTTATGTGATGTTGTAAGAATTCTGCAAATGAATGCAGACTATGAGAACCAAAGGATTCTCCCACGGACATGTACCTGTGACAGCATTAAGGTGCGAGGAAGGGAAGAGGTCATATGCATTCTCAGAAGATTTTGAAGATAAATCAGTTGAGAAATTGACCTCATCGTGCGAAGACATTCACTCATAGATAAGGAGTTGGTTCCAGATTTGTACGAATCCACATCAGTACAAGTGAGGAATCTAACTACTTTGTGAAGCATAAGTGAATATACTAGGCATGTTATGAGATGCAGTATGAGAGAGATCTAACTTGTGTGAATAGAAACTGCTTGTGGTAGAAAGTGACAAATCCATAGGATCAACGGTGCTGTAAAAAGGAAGTTTTATTTACCACACTAAGAACTGCTAGACGGAGTGGAAGATGAGGCCGAGCAGTTCGATCTTCCGTGCCCTAACTTGGCGACGGAGGACACCTACGGCGACGGCAGAGAGGACGATGTCCGCGGTCGGCGTGAAGACGGCGTCGGAGAGGTTGCGGCAGCGAAGCGCTTCGTCGCCGGCGTCGTCGAGGGCTAGCGGTGGCGCTAGGGTTCGTGCGAGAGTGGAAGAAGAGATAATGACCGCTGTGAAGTGTGTATTTATAGGTACATGGGCGGCACTGCGCTATTACACAGGTGCCCCTGGCGATTCGCATCTGAGGAACACGTGGCCATTATGCGGAATTTTGGGGTTTGTTCCACGTCCCACGCACGCCTTGATTGTCGGGTGGTCGTTCCTACTTCTCCGGGTTTCATGTGGAGGAATGAGCATTGAAAACGGACTTAATGGTTGTCTCTGTATCTTCTGCTGACAAGGACGCAGAGAAGACATTCGACAGTTTCAATAGAATGCATATGATTTGGAGAGATAGAATTTGAGATAGAAAGCATAGAGAGGTTAGGGTCCGATCACATTCACTTAGTTCAAAAGATTCAACAAGAAGACATAGCTATAAGTGAATGCTGTAGAGGACAGAACACTAGATATATATATATATATAATCAACATAGTGAAGATAATCATGAAGATATGTTGAGATCGAAGCCAAACCAAATGTGAAGACATTGCAAGGTAACGCCATGAGTGAAACACTTCAAAATAGAACATTTGGTGGGTGTTACCCACCGTATAGGAAGTATTAGACCCAGACACGGCGCACAATTATCGTGGCGCTCCGAAGTCAAATTCCACATTAATGTATTCACACTTAGAATGTATGTCTTCATTGATTGAAGATATACTTTACTTCGTGTGTTGCACATCTAAGTCATCAATATCATAAGGGTTAGGATGTGTGCCTGATCACAGGACATTTGAGGATTCTAGGATATTTAGCTCACACCGTAACTTGCAAAATCTCTTCTCATCCAAGGGCTTGGTGAAGATATCTGCCAATTGCTCTTCAGTGTTGACGTGTATGATATCAATCTTCCTTCACAACATGATCTCTGAGAAAGTGATGACGAATTTCAATGTGCTTTGTCTTCGAGTGCTGAACTGGGTTGTTGGCAATCTTGATGGCGCTTTCGTTGTCGCAGTAAAGTGGCACTTGCTTCAGATGAATGCCATAGTCCTTGAGTGTTTGCTTCATCCACAGAAGCTGAGCGCAGCAAGATCCAGCAGCAATGTATTCAGATTCAGCAGTGGAGAGAGATACACAGTTCTGCTTCTTTGAAGACCAACATACAAGTGATCGTCCCAGAAAGTGACATGTGCCTGATGTAGACTTGCGATCAACTTTGTCACCAGCATAATCAGCATCCGAAAATCCAACCAGATCAAACTCTGAGCCCTTTGGATACCATAATCCTAGAGTTGGGGTGTGAGCCAAATATCGAAGAATTCGCTTCACAAGCTAAGTGATGCGACTCCTTTGGTGCCGCTTGAAATCGAGCACACATGCAAACACTAAGCATAATATCTGGCCTAGATGCACATAGATAAAGTAAAGAACCAATCATGGAGCGGTATACCTTTTGATCGAACTCTTTACCATTGTCGTCGGGACCCAGATGATGTTTGGCTGGCATTGGTGTTGTGAAGCCTTTGCAGTCTTGCATACCGAACTTCTTCAGGCAATCTTTGAGATACTTCTCTTGAGATATGAAGATGCCGTTGCGTTGTTGTCGTATTTGAAGACCGAGGAAGAACTTCAGCTCTCCCATCATGGACATCTGATATTGCTCTTGCATCATATATCCAAACTCTTCACTGTACTTCTGATTGGTGCAGCCGAAGATAATGTCATCCACATATATTTGGCACAAACAGTTCACCATCATATGTCTTTGTGAAGAGAGTGGGGTCTAAGGGAACCATGTATGAAGCCTTTGCTCTTCAGGAAATATTTGAGTGTGTCATACCAGACCCGAGGGGCTTGTTTGAGGCCATACAGTGCCTTGTTGAGCTTATATACCATGTCAGGATGTTTTGGATCTTCAAACCCAGGCGGTTGTGCAACATACACTTCTTCTTCAATCTTGCCATTGAGAAAAGCACTCTTCACATCCATTTGATACAGAAGTATGTTATGATGATTTGCATAGGCCAGCAGTATGCGAATGGCTTCAAGACTAGCCACAGGAGCAAATGTTTCATTGAAGTCAATGCCTTCCACTTGAGTATATCCTTGAGCAACGAGACGAGCTTTGTTTCTAACAACTTGACCATGCTCATCTTGCTTGTTGCGGTATATCCATTTGGTGCCTATTACATTGTGCTTCCGTGGATCAGGACGCTTAACCAGTTCCCATACATTATTCAGCTCAAACTGTTGAAGCTCTTCTTGCATAGCTTGAATCCATTCAGGTTCCATGAAGGCTTCTTCAACTTTCTTGGGTTCTGTAATTGAGACGAATGCGAAGTGCCCACAGAAATTTGCCAGCTGAGTTGCCCTTGAACGAGTGAGTGGACCGGGTGCATTGATGCTGTCAATTATTATTTCAATCTGCACTTCATTGGCAATGCGTGGATGTACAGGGCGAAGACTTTGCTCTTGCTGATCATTGTCGTTGTTAGAAGGAATGTCTTCAGGCTGAGCATTGTCTTCATGTTGATCAGGTGCTGAGATGATAAGTTCTTCTTCAGGATGAGCTTTAGAAGGTATAATTTCTCCAGTTCCCATTAGCTTGATTGATTCACTGGATGGAACTTCATCTAGCACATTTGGCAGTTGCTCTCTTTGTGAACCGTTGGTCTCATCGAACCGCACATCCATTTCAACCACTTTGTAATGAAAGAGATTGAAGACTCTGTAGGAGTGGGAATCCTTTCCATATCCAAGCATAAAACCCTCATGTGCTTTTGGTGCAAACTTTGAGGTGCGATGTGGGTCCTTGATCCAACACCTTGCGCCAAATACTCTGAAGTAACTGACATTTGGCTTCTTGCCAGTTAGGAGTTCATAAGATGTCTTGTTCATAAGCTTGTGAAGATAAACATGATTGATTGTATGGCATGCAGTGTCAATGGCTTCAAGCCAGAATTTTCTTGGAGTCTTGTATTCATCTAGCATCGTTCTGGCCATCTCAATAAGTGTTCTGTTCTTGCGTTCGACGACGCCATTCTGCTGTGGCGTGTACGGGGCTAATAATTCATGTGTGATGCCCAAGATATCAAGATATGTATCAAGTCCAGTGTTCTTGAATTCAGTGCTATTGTCACTTCTGATGTGCTTTATCTTGGCGCCGTAATTGTTCATAGCTCGATTGGCGAAGCGTCTGAAGACATCCTGCACTTCAGTCTTGTAAAAGGATTATGTGCACCCAAGTATATCTAGAGTAATCATCCAACAATGACAAAAGCCATAGAAGGCAAGCAGTAGTAGTTAGAGTTGAATGAGTGGGACCGAAAAGATCCATGTGAGCAGTTCGAAGGGTTGAGTAGTAGTCATGATTGTCTTCGAGGGATGTTTGGCCCTCGTCATCTTCCCTGCTTCACAGGCACCGCATAAGTGGTCTTTCTTGAACTTGACGCCCTCGATGCCTATGACATGCTTCTTCTTCGCAAGGGTGTGGAGGTTCCTCATGCCAGCATGTCCAAGCCTCCGATGCCAGAGCCAGCATTCTGAAGCCTTTGCTAGAAGACATACTGCAAGCTGTGGCCCTGCTGAGAAATCTACCACGTACAAATCATCTTTTCGATACCCTTCAAACACTAGAGACTTGTCAGATTCCATTAGTACAAGGCAACGATATTTTCCAAACATTACGATCATGTTCAAATCGCAAAGCATTGAGACAGACATTAAGTTGAAGCCAAGGGATTCAACAAGCATGACTTTATCCATGTGTTGATCCCTTGAGATTGCAACTCTACCTAGACCCAATACCTTACTTTTACCAGTGTCAGCAAATGTGATGTGGCTCTTGTCGGATGGACGTAAGGTTGAGTCCATAAGAAGACTTCTTTTGCCAGTCATGTGATTTGTACACCCACTGTCAATAATCCATTCTGAAGACGCTGGTGTCGTACCCTACAGTGCAGTTAGGGGGATAGGCTTCACCAAGAGCATTGTGAAGCAAAAACATTTGACGAACCAGTGGGTTATGAAAGCTTAGATCCAGATTAGGACTAATAGGGAGAGTAGCAAGTGATTCAGGTACGAAGTACATAGTAAGACCATTTGGGCATTTGATCTTGCGCCCTACAAGATGTTTAAGGTCCCCAGCAATAGCGTCAGACGATTTTAGGTTTTTTGCTGGAGACCTTTCCCTGCAAAAGAGAGTTAAGCCTTCTTAACCACCCACATTTTCAAGGGTGGCTTAGAAGCAATAAGTCTAAGTGCAGCATCTGAGAATTTTGGCTTTGAAGCCTTAGCAAACAGTCTTGCAGGCGGACAATAGTACTCATAAGAATAAGCAGAATAGTTCTTGGTCTTATGAACATGGCGGTTTGATGAATTGCTCTCATATTCATATGCCTGAGTATGGTTTCCCTGCAAAACATTTGCGTTAGTGTGACTCGGGTGAGTCCTCTGTCTGTATGAAGCCTTTGGACCGTATGAAGTCTTTGGTCTGAGGTTTGTCTTCTTCACGTGAGGTGTCATGATGACATTCACAGGAAGACTCTCCAGACACCTTTTCGGAACCCAGATCTTCTTCATGGGCGGTCCATTCCTTCAATTAGTACCAATGTACCTGGCAAATACTTCACCATTCTGATTCTTAAACAGTATATATAGTTTGCATCAAAGGATTCATCAATGATAATGGGGTTAGCACAAGTGAAGCCAGATAGATTGGATGGATCTGCTGAAGCTTCCTTTGCAGCAACCCACATGGTTTTGGGGTACTACTCAGGTTTCCAGGAAGAGCCATCTGCATTCATTTTCCTTACGAACCCTACACCCTCTTTCCTAGGGTTTCGGTTCAGAATCTGCTTTTTCAGGATATCACATAGCATCTGATGCCCTTTAAGACTTTTGTACATCCTTGTTTCAAGCAATGTCTTCAACCTAGCATTCTCATCAGCAATAGCGGTGGTATCCTCAGCAGAGGGGTTAGTTACCACATCAACAGTTGAAGATATTACAACAGCAGTAGCAGTAGAACATTCGGCAACAGAAGTAGCATTATCACGCTCAATGCATTTAAGACATGGTGGTTCAAATCCTTCCCGAGCGGGACTGATCTGTTTGGTGCGAAGTGACTCGTTTTCCGTTTGAAGATCTTCATGAACCGCTCTCAATTTCTCAAGATCTTGCTTCCTTTGAAGATAATCATAGGAAAGCTTTTCATGAGTTGTTGAGAGAGTTTCATGACGACTTTCAAGTTCCTGATACTTAACGTGAAGATTTTTTATGTCTTCAATTAAGGATTCAGATCGAGTCATTTCAGCACCTAACAGATCATCGCTTCTGTCTAACAGTTTTTGAATATGTTCCATAGCTTTCTGTTGTTCAGTTGCAATTTTAGCAAGTGTTTTGTAGCTAGGTTTTGAACCACAATCAGAGTCATCGTCACTAGATGTTTGATAGTGAGTAGTGCGTGTGTTTACCTTGGCACCGCGTGCCATGAAGCAGTAGGTAGAAGCGGAGTAGTCCTTGTCATTTGCATCGGTGTCGGTGATGAAGTCATTGTCTTCAGTGTTGAAGATGGACTTGGCAACGTATGCTGTAGCCAGACTTGCGACGCCTGAGTCAGATTCCTCCTCAGACTCCACCTCCGCCTCCTCAGAAGCAGACTCCTCCTCTGAATCCATTTCCTTGCCAACAAACGCACGTGCCTTGCCAGATGAGCTCTTCTTGTGTGATGAAGACTTTGAGGAAGACTTGGAAGAAGACTTTGAGTATTTCTTCTTCTTTCTTCTTGTCGTCAGAGTCATATTCCTTGCTCTTCTTCTTCTTTTTGTTCTCATTGTCCCACTGTGGACACTCAGAGATGAAGTGGCCAAGTTTCTTGCACTTGTGACATGTTTTCTTCTTGTAGTCATGAGCAGGAGCTTCATCATTCCTTGAACTTGATCGGGAAGACTTTCTGAAGCCTTTCTTCTTGGTGAATTTTTGGAACTTCTTGACAAGCATAGCAAGTTCCCTTCCAATGTCTTCAGGATCATCAGAACTGCTGTCAGATTCTTCTTCAGATGAGGAGACAGCTTTTGCCTTCAAGGCACGAGTTCGCCCAAGTAGTTTGGACCGTAGATCTCTCTTTCTCCGAAAGCTGAAACTCATGTGTGTTGAGCCTCTCAAGTATGTCAGACGGATCGAGTGTCTGAAATCAGGACGTTCTTGAATCATCAGGGCCAGGATGTCAAACGAACTATCAAGTGATCTCAGCAGCGTCTTGACGATTTCGTGTTTGGTAATCTCAGTGGCGCCGAGGGCTTGAAGCTCATTTGTGATGTCAGTGAGTCGGTCAAATGTGTGCTGGACATTCTCATTGTCATTTCGCTTGAAGCGGTTGAAGAGGTTGCGAAGGACACTGATTCTCTGATCTCTCTGGGTTGAGATGCCTTCATTGACCTTGGAGAGCCAGTCCCAGACCAGCTTGGATGTCTTCAAAGCACTCACACGGCCATACTGTCCTTTGGTCAGATGACCACAGATGATATTCTTGGCAGTAGAGTCCAGTTGAACGAATTTCTTGACATCAGCAGCAGTGACACCTTCTCCAGCCTTGGGAACGCCGTTCTCGACGACATACCATAGGTCGACGTCAATGGCTTCAAGATGCATACGCATCTTATTCTTCCAGTAGGGATATTCAGTTCCATCGAAGACGGGGCACGCACGGAGACTTTAATTATCCCTGCAGTCGACATAGCTAAAACTCCAGGTGGTTAAACCGAATCACACAGAACAAGGGAGCACCTTGCTCTGATACCAATTGAAAGTGCGTTATATCGACTAGAGGGGGGTGAATAGGCGATTTTTATGAAAGTCTTCAGAACATGGGAGTTTTGAAGACAAACAATAAAATTAAACCTATTACCATGCAGCGGAAGGTAGGCTACACTAGGCAAACCATAGTCAAGTATTCAATGAAGTGAAAGCACAAAGACTAATAGCAGCTAGGTAGTAAGGATCAGGTAGGAAGATATTGTGACGCCAAACAGAACACGCAGTCACTCAGTGAAGACAAATGATAGAGCAAACATACAATGACTTCACAAGGAGTAATAGTAAGTAAAGTGAAGTGAAGATGAAACCAGTGACTCGTTGAAGACAATGATTTGTTGAACCAGTTCCAGTTGCTGTGACAAACTGTACGTCTGGTTGAGGCGGCTAGGTATTTAAACCTTAGGACACAGTCCCGGACACCCAGTCCTGAACACAGCTCAGGACCCAGTCCTCATCGTATTCTCCTTGAGCTAAGGTCACATAGACCTCGCCCAATCACTCTGGTAAGTCTTCAAGGTAGACTCCCAAACCTTCACAGACTTCGTTCACCGGCAATCCACAATGTCTCTTGGATGCTCAGAACGCGACGCCTAACCGGCTGGAGGATGCACAGTCCTCAAGTGTAATAAGTCTTCAGATCACACAGACAAGAAGACTTAAGTGATGCCCAATTCTCTCTGGCTCTGGGTGGTTAGGGCTTTATCCTCACAAGGAATTCTCTCTCAAAGGCTTCGAAGGTGGGTTGCTCCATAACGACAAAAAGACGTACTCAATCTGAGCAGCCAACTCATTGGTGTAGGGGGTGGGCTATTTAGCCACTTGGCAACCCGACCTGATTTGTCCGAAATGACCCGGGTCACTAAGGAACTGACACGTGTCCCAACGGTCAGATTTCAAAATCACACGACAACTTTACTTGGGCTACAAGCAAAGCTGACTTGTCCGACTCTGGACAATATTCGCTCTCATAGTCTTCACTCGAAGACATAGGTTTTTGGTTTAGGCATCACTTTAGTCATTCTGACTGGTTCTCTTGGACCCCACTTAACAGTACGGTGGTTCCTATGACTCAACACAAAAGAAAAAGAACTACGAAAGATCTAAGTCTTCGAGCTCCATAGGCTTCATATTGTGTCTTCTCTTGTCATAGTCTTCAATGTGAATATCTTCATATACCACCTTTGACTTTAATGTCTTCATAAAGTTTTAGGGGTCATCTCTAGTAGTAAAACCGAATCATGAGGGACTTCTACCTGTGTTATTCTGCAATTCTCACAAACACATTAGTCCCTCAACTAGGTTTGTCGTCAATACTCCAAAACCAACTAGGGGTGGCACTAGATGCACTTACAGTGTTGGCGCGAGCTCTAGTAATTGGTCCAGTATGTATGTAGCAGGGGTTGTGGGTGTAACAATGGTATTGATGTCCTCATCATCCTCCCCTTCTTGCAATGAAGTCGTCCTCGACGAAAGCTCATCTTCCTCACCCAAATAACTTCAATCTGCAGCAGCTCAAGTTTTATGCATTATCATTTATTTTCTCTAACACCTTAAAAGGACCATCAGCACGTGGCATTAGCTTTGATTTGCGCAAATTAGGAAATCTATCCTAACGCAAATGTAACCAAACAAGATCTCCCAGGTGCAAACACAACATGTTTTCTACCCTTATCTCCACAAGTTTATATTTAGCATTCATACGCTCAATGTTTTCCTTAGTTAACTCATGCATTTTTAAAATCAATTCAGCATGTTCTTTAGCATCAAAATTAATCTTCTCCGAAGATGGAAGAGGCAACAAATCAATAGGTGCACGAGGTAGGAAATCGTACACAAAATTTCAAAAGGGCACATCTTAGTAGTAGAGCTGTACGCCTCGATGCGGCTATAGCTCCCACGTGTCGAGGCACGACTTAGAGGCATAACCGCATTGAAAGCAATGTCGCAAGTTAGGCAATCTTCACAACATCCCATGTAATATAGATAATAAAAGGGAGATACATAGTTGGCTTACACTCGCCACGTCAATCAAAGTACATAAATAGCATTACAACATTCAAACACTCATGGCCCGACTACGGCGCCAAAATAAAAGATAAACCCAACATGCGACACGGTCCCGATCACCCCAACTGGGCACCACTACTGATCATCAGGGAAAGACACGTAGTATCGGCGTGAGTCCTCGTCGAACTCCCACTTGAGCTCAAGCGCGTCATCTGGAACGGAGGTCATCAGGCCCTGCATCTGGTTTGGAAGTAATCTGTGAGCCACAGGGACTCAGCAATCTCGCACCCTCGCGATCAAGACTATTTAAGCTTATAGGTAAGGCAAGGTAAAATATGTGGAGCTGCAGCAAGCGACTAGCATATATGGTGGCTATCCTGTTCGCAAAAGAGAGCGAGAAGAGGAGGCAAAGCGCGAGCGAGAACTACAGAGACAACCTGCGCAAGCATTACTCCAACACCGTGTTCACTTCCCGGACTCCGCCGAGAAGAGACCATCACGGTAACTCACACAGTTGATTCATTTTAATTAAGTTAAGGTTCAAGTTATCTACAACCGGACATTAACAAATTCCCATCTGCCCATAACCGCGGGCACGGCTTTCGAAAGTTCAAATCCCTGCAGGGGAGTCCCAACTTAGCCCATGACAAGCTCTCACGGTCAACGAAGGAATAGACCTCCTCCCGAGACGTTCGATCAGACTCGGTATCCGGTTCTTCAAGACACTTCGACAAGTTAAAACAAATCCAGCAACACCGCCCGAATGTGCCGACAAATCCCGATAGGAGCTGCACATATCTCTTTCTCAGGGCACACTCAGATGAACACTACGTACAACTAAACCAACCCTCGAGTTGCCCCGAGGTGGCGCTGCAAGTGGCTCTGTTTGGACCAACACTAGAGGAGCACTGGCCCGGGGGGTTTAAATAAGATGACCCTCGGGCTCCGGAAACCCAAGGGAAAAAGAGGCTAGGTGGCAAATGGTAAAACCAAGGTTGGGCATTGCTGGAAAAGCTTTAATCAAGGCGAACTATCAAGGGGTTCCCATTATAACCCAACCGCGTAAGGAACGCAAAATCCGGGAACATAACACCGATATGACGGAAACTAGGGCGGCAAGAGTGGAACAAAACACTAGGCGAGAGGCCGAGCCTTCCACCTTTACCAAGTATATAGATGCATTAAGATAACATGGCAATATAATGATATCCCAACAAGTAAATAATGTTCCAACAAGGAACGGTTTCCAATCTTCACCTGCAACTAGCAACGCTATAAGAGGGGCTGAGCAAAGCGGTAACATAGCCAATCAACGGTTTGCTAGGGACATGGTGGGTTAGAGGTTTGACATGGCAATTTTGGAGGCATGATAAGCAAGTGGTAGTCATCGTAGCATAGGCATAGCAAAAGAGCGAGCATCTAGCAAAGCAAAGATAGTAGTGATTTCGAGGGTATGATTATCTTGCCTGCAAAGTTGTCAGAGTTGACTGGATCCTTGAAAGCAAACTCAACGGGCTCCTCGTTAGCGAACTCGTCTCCCGGCTCTACCCAAACAAGACAAACAATCAACAAGGACACAATCAACCACGTGCAAGGCTCAAACAATATGATGCAAACATGGTATGCTATGCGGGATGCAAAATGCGATGCATATGCAAGATTTGGCAAGGAATGAATGAACCTTGCCTCAACTTAGAAATCCAAGTGTGCCACTGGAAAGGTGAGATGAAATCTCTTGAAAACGATGTAAAGAACACCGGAATCGGAGTTACGGTTTGAAAATGGCAAGCAATTCAAATATGACCAATTTCTGCGATTTACAGCAAGTAGCCATCTAAATGCAACAAGATGAACATGCTACAGCACCCAAACATGACAACAAAATACATGGCAGGGATCCATTCATGATGCTTAACAAACTAGCACTGAGCTACGGCCAATTCATCCATTAACAGGTTCAAACAAGCATGGCAAAAATGCATTTGGCAAACAGATCTCAGACTTAGTGAAATTAACACTTGTCTGGAATTTCAGATCAGGTAGCACTCTTTGGAGCATGAAAACTAATAGCTACAGGACCTGAACATGACAAGTAAAGCATGGCATGGAGCTACTCAAAGAGCTTAACAAAAGTCCCTTAGTGACCTTGAGCCAAAAGGGATCAGAAAATACATTTGCAAGCATGTGAACATGGCAAAAACATAATCAGTTCTCAGACTTAGTGAAAACTGGAGCATGCTGAAACAGATATCAAGTAGGCATGTTTACGAGCTCGATGCACTCACTACAGAGCATGTCATGACAATCTAAGCATACACCCATCAAGAATACACAAAATACAAGCTAGACATGGCAAGAACAATAACATAGCATGCACGGATCAACTACAACATCCTCGGCAAAATCGCTAACAAGTAGACAATCTGCCCAGATTCACGAAATGACAAAAGTAGAGCTCGATTGACTCAAGCTAGGGTGCTCCATAATTGCAAACAAAGACATGGATGGATAGAGCACTACAATATTAACAAAACATCCTTACTGATCATCCTCAAAAGAGGCACGGATCACTAGGAAACAACATGAACATATGGCAATATGAGATAAACAGGTCAAGGACTTGTGTGGAAATGCTAAGTCCCTGAAATCAGCATTAACGAATGCTCCACTTTGCAAGCTTGTGCTAGTCACCACACACATCACAAAAATACATGGGTTGCACCTCTGGATAGATGGCAAAACATATAACAAAACTCATGAAGAGCTCAGGGGCATACATGCACACATTATCATGGCAAAAATGACAAATATCTAATTGGAGCAGCAGATCTGACAATTATCTCAAATAGCATCTTCTAACAGCATTTCGGGCATCAAGATGAACTCAAATGAAAATGATGCAATGAGATGAAATGATGTGCTCTCTGAGACGAACATTTTGATATGCTATATGCCCAAAACGGAGCTACGGATGCAAAGTTACGATGCGATGAACATGGCAAAAATATTAGGGTTTCGGGGCAAAAGTCAACCGAGGCAATCTCAGATCCAGATCCAGATCGGCACGCTTTACGAGGTTCGCCGGAAAGTGAGTTGGCCGTCGAAGACGGAGAGGAAGCCGGGGTGGAGGGCGGCCGGAGCTCGGTGGTGGCCGGCGGGCGCGGCGACGCGCGGGGCGCGGCGCCGAGGCGGCCGAGGCGGCACGGGCGCGGCGGCCGAGGCGGCGGGCACCGGCAGCCGGGGCGGCGCACGCCGGTGAGGGCGACGGGCGGCGGAGGAAGTCCGGTGGGCGGCCGGCAGCGGGGACGATGGCCCCGGGCGGCGCGCGAGTCAACGGGCCTCGGGGGCCCCTCCTGGGCCTCCCGGGCCGGCGGCGATGGCGAAGTGGGGCGGGGCGCGGCGAATGGCGCGCGCCACGTGGCGGCGGCGGGGCGGACCGGACACGTCCGCGCGGCGGGATATGGATCTAGGGTTTTCGGGAGGAAGGAGAAGGAGATTTTCGGGGGTGTCTTTAAATAGGCATAGAGGGAGCTAGGAGAGTCCAAATGAGGTGCGGTTTTCGGCCACGCGATCGTGATCGAACGCTCTAGATGATGGAGAGGGTATGGGGTTTTGGGCCAAACTTGGAGGGGTGTTGGGCTGCAACACACACGAGGCCTTTTCGGTCCCTCGGTTAACCGTTGGAGCATCAAACGAAGTCCAAATGGTACGAAACTTGACAGGCGGTCTACCGGTAGTAAACCAAGGCCGCTTGGCAAGTCTCGGTCCAATCCGGAAATGTTTAATCCCCACACACGAAAGAAAGGTAGAAATGACCACCGGAGGAGAACGGAGCGCCGGAATGCAAAACGGACAACGGGGAAAATGCTCGAATGCATGAGATGAACACGTATGCAAATGCAATGCACATGATGACATGATATGAGATGCATGACAAGATAACAACACACGGAGACAAAAACCCGAACCCGAGAAAATAAAATAACTTAAGGCCGGAAACGGCAAGAGTTGGATTACATATTGGGAAAATCATATCCGGGGTGTTACAACACTCCACCACTACGAAAGGATCTCGTCCCGAGATCTAGGACTGAAAGAACGCCGGGTACTCAGAACGGAGGTGATCCTCGCGTTCCCAGGTAGCTTCACGGTCGAATGGTGTGACCACTTGACTTTGAGGAATTTGATTGACTTGTTGCGAGTCTTGCGTTCAGTCTCTTCAAGAATAGCAACGGGGTGCTCACGATAGGAGA
>NC_053026.1:493418507-493435840 GCF_003073215.2 Triticum urartu | reverse complement strand
CTATCATCTCGCATTAAACGAGATCCAGATACAATGTTCATGCTCAAAGCTGGTACTAAATAACAATTATTGAGGTTTAAAACTAATCCCATAGGTAAATGCAGAGGTAGCGTGCCGACGGCGATCACATCGACCTTGGAACCATTCCCGACGCGCATCGTCACCTCGTCCTTCGCCAGTCTCCGTTTATTCTGCAGTTCCTGTTTTGAGTTACAAATATGAGCAACTGCACCGGTATCAAATACCCAGGAGCTACTACGAGCGCTGGTAAGGTACACATCAATAACATGTATATCACATATACCTTTGGTATTGCCGGCCTTCTTTCCGCTAAGTACTTGGGGCAGTTCCGCTTCCAGTGACCTTTCCCTTGCAATAAAAGCACTCAGTCTCAGGCTTGGGTCCATTCTTTGGCTTCTTCCCGGCAGCTTGCTTACCGGGCGCGGCAACTCCCTTGCCGTCCTTCTTGAAGTTCTTCTTTTACCCTTGCCTTTCTTGAACTTAGTGGTTTTATTCACCATCAACACTTGATGTTCCTTTTTGATTTCCACCTCCGCTGATTTCAGCATTGAATATACCTCAGGAATGGTCTTTTCCATCCCCTGCATATTGAAGTTCATCACAAAGCTCTTGTAGCTAGGTGGGAGCGACTGAAGGATTCTGTCAATGACCGCATCATCCGGGAGATTAACTCCCAGCTGAGACAAGCGGTTGTGCAACCCAGACATTTTGAGTATGTGCTCGCTGACGGAACTATTCTCCTCCATCTTACAACTGTAGAACTTGTCGGAGACTTCATATCTCTCGACCCGGGCATGAGCTTGGAAAACCATTTTCAGCTCTTGGAACATCTCATATGCTCCGTGTTGCTCAAAACACTTTTGGAGCCCCGGTTCTAAGCTGTAAAGCATGCCACACTGAACCAGGGAGTAATCATCACTACGACTGCCAGGCGTTCATAACGTCTTGAGTTGCTGGGAAAACAGGTGCACCTAGCGGTGCTTCAAGGACATATGCTTTCTTGGCAGCTATGAGGATAATCCTCAGTTATGGACCCAGTCCGTGTAGTTGCTACCATCGTCTTTCAGCTTGGTTTTCTCTAGGAACGCGTTGAAGTTGAGGGAACATTAGCGTGGCCATTTGATCTACAAGACATTTGCAAAGTTTTAGACTATGTTCATGATAATTAAGTTCATCTAATCAAATTATTTAATGAACTCCCACTCAGATAGACATCCCTTAGTCATCTAAGTGATACATGATCCGAGTCAACTAGGCCGTGTCCGATCATCACGTGAGACGGACTAGTCATCATCGGTGAACATCTTCATGTTGATCGTATCTTCTATACGACTCATGTTCGACCTTTCGGTCTTCCGTGTTCCGAGGCCATGTCTGTACATGCTAGGCTCGTCAAGTCAACCTAAGTGTATTGCGTGTGTAAATCTGGCTATCACCCGTTGTATGCGAACGTTAGACCTATCACACCCGATCATCACGTGGTGCTTCAGAACAACGGACCTTAGCAATGGTGCAGTTAGGGGGAACACTTTCTTAAATTATTGCGAGGGATCATCTTATTTATTCTACTCAATCATTCTGCCATTCTTTGTTCCGTTGGCTATCATCGGTCCCTGCCATGCAAGAGATGCCCATGCCATGCACCCTGCAGTTGGCCGTCGTCTCTACACAAATAAGATGTAAAACTGCACTTAACGAATGCATCAGTAATTTTATTGGCAATTTCACACCATTATAGTTCGACTATGAGTTGGTGGGGGGCCAATATCATCCTTTCGCCCTCCGTGTTGGGTGCATCTCCATCCTTTCGGGGCCGCAGCCATTTGGGCCATCATACATACAGTACACCATAGGCCAGCATATTCAGTTTCCACACGCCACACACGCGTGGAATCTGGCAAAATATATGATGGCAATTTTTTATTTTTCACGCGGGGCATGACACCAAATGACCTCCATCATCATGGATCTCCATCATCAATGTCTTCATGAAGTTGGTCTCGCCAACACCGTATTACTTCTACCTCACATTAGCGCTAACTGGTTTCATTATAAATATAATCCGTAATATTATCATATTGTGGCTTTTAATGGAATTAACGTCTCTATAAGTATAGACATGCAGTACGCAGGCTCATACAATCCAACCTTAAGCAAAACTCCTATGGTCTTCTTCCGGTGTTGTCATATACTCTCTGGCGACATGAACAAGTCGTAGATCCTCCTATTACAACAGAAACAATGCATCAATACTCAATCAATCAATGCAGGGCTCATTAATCCACTTTCACCAGATACTGTTTGGCTCATATCACATCAACCAGCACAGGGCGAGGCACCAGTGAATGACAGGGGGGGGGTAAAACAGCACGGGTAGAGTATCGTCCTCTAATTGTTGTTGAAAGTTTTACGTATCGTGGCTGCTATAAAGCGGTTTTTACTAGCAACGAACTTTTCTTACAGGTAGCGGCAACAAAAACACCAACGTCGCCTAGGGCCATATTTTCTATGTATACCAGCCTTAACCCATATAGGACGCCTTTCCTTCATTTCGAATCCAAGATACCGAATCGAAGTTGGGAGAACGCACAGACACCCCGCTAGCCACCTTATGCACTACGTTAGCTTGGTGAGAGGTGCCGTGCGAACATGATACTATTATAGACGATTATATGTTGTACAGGCTCGGTCTGCGGAAGCAGCTGTCAAATCCAGATGCCGACAAAGACGAATATCAAGATCAGAGACTAGTACTGCGTCAAGTAAATGACCATCAACCAGCCAACATTGTGTTTACTACTCGTCTGACTGGCTAGACCTGCTCATGGTTGGGATCGTGACACAAATTTATTTCTTACGATAGTCTTAGGAGTACTATCGCATACGACGAGATGGAGAGGCGGCATATCTCATACCTACGAGACTTTCGCAGGAGGCTGGGGGGGGAGCGCTTCATCACCAGTGGTAATCTTTCACACAGAGAACGGGGACTAGCATCTTTGGGAGTCGTTATCTTGTCGCTTCAACTGTTTTTCCAGCGCTGCCTATTCCCCTGCCCCAACACTATCACGAGGACGCGGGGACTGCCCCGTGAGTTTTTAGAGACAGCGCATCGAGCTCGGAGCCAGCGAGAGCGAAGACCGGATATTCGCCACTTTTGCGTTCAACAACCGAAACTCACGAGAATTACCGAGAGCCTCTGGTAACGCACGGCGACCGCTTCGCCAGGATTCCTTCCCTTGTCCTTATCCTTGATCCAGCAAGGGAGGAGATGGTTGAATGAGATCCGCATCACGACGGGTGTGGGATAGTGCTCCGGGATCTCCGGGCAGGGCTTCGCCCCTTAATATGCAGTCCACAAGGACCCGGTGGGAACAAGGTTACATATCCAATGTAGGGTGTCAGCGAGAGAGAGCACGAGAGGACCGAGGCGCACCACGGGGTGGAAACCAGTCTCTAGGGTTGTACAGACAAGCCCACGGTTCTCAGACCATCTGTTATGGTGTGTCCCGGCTGTTGTTGCTTCTTCTCTGGCGCCCGAGTTTACACCCAGATCTCCACTAAACAAGCCCACCCACATTTGAAAATCTCCACTAGTCATAATTAACCTTATCTACCCACGGAGGGGGAGGGAATTAGGCTAATAACAGGCCGCGGCCGACCAGCAGCCCACGCCAGGCCCCTTGCTGAGACCAGAATAACGATTCCATCTTATTGGGCATGGCAAAGACGCGCGCGTCGGCTGCTAATGCCCCCAAAAGGTCCAGGCGGAAGGAGGTTTGGCTTTCGGCACCACCACCAACACGCCGAAACGGATGCAGGAGCGACACAACCATCCAAAAAATAGGTGGTCAGCAGTTTCACGTCACAAATGCCTTAGGTTTGGACGCACAACCGATAACAAGAAGGGATTGGTTTACCCCGCAGAGGGAGGACGAGAGGGGGCGGGGTTTCTGTTCTTTTACGGCATATTCGCACATTTCCTCTAATGAGACCACCAATTTTTGGACACAACTCACCATGTGGGTGTCCGGCTTACCAAGATTCCTCGACCTCATGATTTATAACTACGTGTTCCTCATCAGGGGATTTTTGGCCTTTCCTAGCCGGCACTTATGAAGTTAGTCCCGCGCCCTCAAGGCGTCCGCGCATAGCTGTTTTGGCTCTCCATTCCCTCCCGCCCACTCCGGCAATAGGTATACCTTAATTTTGGGTGGTTAGATTTTCCTTAGGCACAGGTTAAAACCTTCCGCGAGCCCCTTAACAACATCCGGGGAAGGGATCTCCTCTTCTTATAACCGGGTCCCCGCGGGAGTATTTCTAAGCACCTCTCTCCACAATATAGACCAACCAAACTGCCCCCCTCAGCGGTGACCCAATCCGACAACTAAAGTTCACACACAGAAGGCGGTGAGCGCGGTCCGATACTTGGAGAAGAGAATACCTTATAGATTATAGTTTATACAAATCTTTATCCTTCTTGTGTACCATTTTTGGAAGACTTCTTCGTGAACTCGAGAACTCATACATATCGGAGCTCATAGCAATCATTCAGAGACGCTTACCATTGCATACCATACCCAATATTCTCTTATAACCCTAGCTTGTCGAGATCCTTTGAGACCTTCCGCGCTGTGTAGACATGAACGGGTTGCGGGCAACCATGATAGACAATGACCATGAAGACAACTCATAAGCATGAGACCAAATAACCGAGGAACAGTGAGGACCCTCTAGTAGTGAGCATGTACTCGCATCTCCACACACTATGTTTCCATTGATGATTAACATGAGATGAGGCGAGTGATGTCTGAGAATTCAATTCTAACTTCCCCGTATTCACATTCCATTGTCTAATATGCGCGTATGCTGTGTAGGGCTTGCTCAGGATTACGATCGGCCGGTATCAACCAAATAACTTATATGCAATTCTCTACGCGTTATCCGAGCCAAGTCACCTTTCTCGTTTCGTAACAATCATCCCGATTGTACTCAAACCTTAAGTCACATTTTGAGCCTCATTATTAAGAGATGTCTTTACTTCCCTCGAAGGTGGCCGATAGCCAGCAGAGATATCCATCTCCGTACAATCTATTTGCCCGAGTGATCAATCACTAGTGTGCTCATTATGATGATGTCCTACCGAGTGGGCCCAGAGATACCTCTCCGTCACGGAGTGACAAATCCCAGTCTCGATTCGTGCCAACCCAACAGACACTTTCAGAGATACCCGTAGTGCACCTTTATAGTCACCCAGTTACGTTGTGACGTTTGGCACACCCAAAGTATTCCTACAGTATCCGGGAGTTGCACAATCTCATGGTCTAAGGAAAGGATACTTGACATTAGAAAAGCTCTAGCAGACGAACTACACGATCTTGTGCTATGCTTAAGATTGGGTCTTGTCCATCACATCATTCTCCTAATGATGTGATCCCGTTATCAATGACATCTAATGTCCATAGTCAGGAAACCATGACTATCTGTTGATCAACGAGCTAGTCAACTAGAGGCTCACTAGGGACATGTTGTGGTCTATGTATTCACACATGTATTACGATTTCCGGATAACACAATTATAGCATGAACAATAGACAATTATCATGAACAAGGAAATATAATAATAACCATTTTATTATTGCCTCTAGGGCATATTTCCAACACTAATTGGCCTGTGATATGGGTACAACATGCATATAATGTCCTGGAGTGTATCTACTCTGTTGCAATGCCATGTGCTTAGCATGCTGATCATGCATGTAAATATGTCATGCCTTCCTGTTTTTCAGTACCTATTCCATTCATGATAACATGTTTTCAAATTCAAGTACTGTCATTCTACTCTATCGCAATGCCATCTGCTTAATTTGGACATCATGCTTCTGAATATCTTATGCATTGTTATTCATCAGTATGTACTTCATCTGTCTACCATACCATGTTTTTTTACATTGAAGTGCTGTTCTAGTGCTCTGTTGCAATGCCATCTTATTTTCCCAATCATACACGTGTATGTTGCCTTAGTTATTTCTGTACGTATTCCGCTAGCATACAGTTTTACATTCAACTAGTGTTTTTTTGCTGTGTTGTCCTGTCGTATCCCTAGCTCTTACACCATACTCCCTCCGTCCGGATTACATGTTGCCGAAAATGGATAAAAAAGGATGTATCTAGAACTGAAATATGCCTAGACCCATCCATTTTTTTCCGGATGGAGGGAATACATGTCAAATCTTCGAAAGCGCGTACCATCTCTCTGTTGTAGCATGTTTTAGTAAGTCTAATCACAAACTAGTGATTACACATACAAATTTCAAAGAATTCAAATTTAAACTATTCAAATAAAACTAATGGCACTAACAGAAAGTTTATTATTTTTATTACCTAAAATCAAAAAGAATCACTAAAAAACAGTAAGTATTTTATTTTTATAGTAAAGTTAATCACAAACTAGTGATTCACACAAATTTCAAAGAATTCAAATTTAAACTATTCAAATTGGAAAACTAATGGCACTAACAGAAAGTTTATTATTTTTTACCTAAAATCAAAAAGAATCAACTGAAAAACAGACATAAGTATTTTGTTGTAAGTAGAAACAAAATAAAATAAATAAAGCAACAAAGAAAAAAACAAAAAAAAAAAAAATGCCACCTACTGGGCCCCCACGGCCTGAATACGACTAGAAACCCTACCATGGGCCAGGATTCAGGCCCGCAGGAGGCCCAGTAGGCCCACAGGCAGATAAAGTGACTTTAGGCCCGTAAGCCTGCATTAGAGAGGAGCTCGAAGTGGTCAGCGCAGCAGCGCTTATAAACCACTGTCGAAGCCTCTCGGCTAGCGAGGTGGGACTAAACATCCCACCGCACCGCGACAGTTCCAGCACAAGACCATTGGTCCCGGTTCGTGGCTCGAACCGGGACGAAAGGTGGCCTTTGGTCCCGGGTCGTGGCACCAACCGGAACCAATGCCAGCCCTTTAGTCCCGGTTGGTGCCACCAACCGGGACCAAAGGCCTCTGCTTCCCGCCCTTTGGTGCTGAAAAGAGACCTTTGGTCCCGGTTGGTGTCACCAACCGAGACTAAAGGGGGGCATTGGTCCCGGTTGGTGCCACGAACCGGACCAATGCTTCGTGTATATAAGCAGACTTGTGAAAATTTCACTTCTTCTCGCAGTTCTGCCCCGCTGGACGACATCGGCGCTGACAGGGCTGCCCCCGGACCCCCCTCCCGACCCGCATCCCCCCGTTCGTCGCCGGTCGCCCGTGCCCAGCGGCCCCGCTCGGCTGCTGCTACTCATAGGGGAGGCTTGGCCAATGGCACCTCCAAGAACCATCTTCAGCAATCCAAATTGGATTATATGTTTGTTGTGTCCGGTCTATCCGATATCTTGCCGTGAACACCCCCTAACACTTTTATCAAAAGTTTTGTTCTTTCAGCGGCCTGACACTCGGAGATTTTTAGAAACCAGGTAGGGGGAGTTTTTAAACTTTTTTTGGGGCTTTTCATTCTCCACGTCATGAAGAAATTGCCACAGGATCGTATCGTAGCATACCGCAGAATGCCCACGCCATTCATTCGGTCCGCAGGAGCTCAAGGCCTTTGGAACAGGATGTTATTTCTGAAAAGGCAGGCCACAACAACCCCGTCTTAGGTGGGCCACTTCCCAGCCCGCCCAAGTTGTTTGAATTAAGAAGGGGAGGAAGGGATACCCTTGTCGGACTTCCACCTTTTTTAGCCACTGCCTGGGATATTACCCGGCCCGTTTTTTCCATCATTATATCCTTGGGAGCACTAACCCGTACCATGTTAAGAAGGAAATTGGAGGAACCAACACCCCATTTTGTTTTCTTAACCCTCGTTACCATGAATAGTCGAGAGGAAAATCCCAAGTTAACATTGTTGTTTCCCCGTAGAGCGACGCTTTTCTACTCAAATGTTCAAGGCTTGTAAGGATAACCCTCTGCGCACAGTGTTTTTTGATGGTGAGTTTATTAATGCATAAAATCATGGAGGAAAGAAGGACCCATTCCGATAATATTTCCCCTCTTGTTATTCCTGTTACTTTGTTAGACAACACATTATTTATGCTGTTGTTTCTATTAGTATTTATATACTTATACTATTTCTTCCTCTCATTATTTCATATTACTTCTATATATTTCTTATATATTCGTCTCTCTTTTTGCTTACTTCTCTTCTTCTTCGCATCTTGCTCCCTCTCTTTAGAGTTCTTCTTCGTCGGCTTTATTTGTTAGGGTAATGTCCTTGATAGATAATACTCCGCTCTCGATACTTCAAAACGAGGGGGTTCGATATACCCCCGTCCGACCAGATACACAGTCTCAGCTTCCAATGTATCACATTGTACCCTCTTTTCCGGATGGACTTCGCATGAGAGGGCGAGGTGGTCGTTATATATAAAGCCCCCTCTTCCCCGTGAATAACCTATATACCACATGCCGAGCACACCCGGCCCTCAATCGCTCGACCAAAACTCTCGAGGACACGTGTCCAATACCCTATGAAAAAAACGAAATGTGCGGTCTCCTACCCCCTCCCGCCGCGGTCCCCTACTCCGACAAATCTCTCTGAGGCCACCCAAATTTACCAAGTTAAAAGAGCGTTGTCGTCGAGGCCACCCCAACCCTTGAAGCGTTGTCTGAGGCCACCCCAAACCCTTGAAGCGTTGCCGAGGCCACCCCAAACCCTAGAGAAGCGTCGAGGCCACTAATATGATTCCTTATTGTGATTAGCTAGCTAGTTCTACGTTTGCCACTAATATATCCATCTGTCATGTTTGAATAATAATTGCCATGTTGTAAATATTTGCAGAAACTATGGAGCACCCCCGAGACGAAGCAACAGAAGCAGTGTTGGGGGACATAATCGTAGCCGGAAGTGATGTCGTCATGTCGTTTCTCAACGAACGATGGTCTGGAAGGACAGGGTGAAGAAGCAGGCTACGGTGATCGAACAATGGAGGAGGAAGGACATGATTATGATGGCTCCGGTGACCGAATGCCGGTGGAAGAAGGACATGAATGATGGCTCCGGTGACCGAATGCCGGTGGAAGAAGGACACCGTGATGACGGCTCCGGTGACCGAACGGAGTCCGGCCAGGTATATATATTAATTAAGCATGTGCTGACTATAGCTAATTGATGCATTAATTTTTTTGGTATGTACACATATTAATTAATAACTCTCGTCTTTCTTCTTTTTTCTAGCCCTCCGGATCGAGCACAACTTCGGTAAAGAGACGAGGCCCGAAGAAAAAGTTGCGCTCAGATGAAAGGTTTGAGATCACAGCAATCGCGCGCGATGCCGACCGATTGAACCCATCCGGACAAAGGAAGCATTTGCTGCTCAGTGCGGGGTTCTTGTTAGGGACAAGATCCCGATCAGCATCCACCAATGGATAAGCGCTAAAAGACCCTGAGGTGTCTTATGTCATGATATGCAGAAAGATGATCTTTGGACCAGAGCAAATTTCACCCTACCGCCAGAGGAGGATCCGGAGAAGCCAGTTAGAGCAATTGATCAAGTCTCATGCTCTTAAGAAGATGGCAGAACTATTCAGGAGGTGGAAGAATGAGCTAGAAAACAACGTTTGTCGACAAAGAAGAGACACCAGAATTCACCGGCCGGTATGAGAAGATCAGAGATCAGTGGGGACAATTTGTGGCCCACAAGACATCGGACAAAGTAAGAAGATGTCAGCGACAAACAAGAAAATGCTGCGAAGAAGAAGCTTCACCATCGCACGGGGTCAGGTGGCTACCTCAAAGCCCGGCCGTTGTGGGCCAAGGCTGAGAATGACCTGCTTGACAAAGGGGTCGAACCAGAGACATTGAACTGGCCAGACGTTACCGGACTTGGTTCTTCGGGGTTGGCGGAACCTTGGACCCTGTATCAGGGAAAGTGCCGTTGGACGAACGAGCAACTGCGAATACCCGTCACGAAGTTTCGACAGTATATTGATGCAGCGCAGCAAGAGACGTTCGTTCCAGACAGAGAGAATGACGAGCTCATAATGGCCCTCGGGAATCCTGAGCACCCTGGACGGACACGAGGCACGCCAGGCTCCGTTTCGTGGAAGGCTGGGTTTCCGGACGCAGGCGGTTACAAATGCCAGGAGAGGAGGAAGAAAGTGGAGCAGACCCAACTGCAGGCGCTGCACGCAAGGGTACAAGCGATAGAGGAACGAGAAGCAGATCGCAGCAAGCGACCTGCCGAAGCTTCCCCCGAAGCTACCCCGCCATCTCAGCGGAGAAGCAGCGTGGCTTCCACCGAGCTGCTTCAGCTGGAGCCTGTCTTCACGGCTCCTGCTAGCTACCCCGTGGACTTAATCACGGAGTCTCAATTGCCACCTTATGACGCAATGGATGAATTGAAAGTCAAGGCGCTGTTGGCTCTGTTTGCACTCCTGAACCTGGCGCAACTTTTCACTGCCGGCCGATTCCAGAAGGATATGCTAGGGTGATGGTGGATGAAATAACGGAGGGATTTGAGGACCTCCAGCTTGACCACCCTACCGGTGAAGGGGAGACTCGGCTGGGTTCTGCTCTGAAGACTCCATGCCTATGGCGGAAGGAGCTCATCAACCTTACCACTGGACGCCTCCGCTCCTCCTCCTCCTCCGGCGAGTCAGGGCACTCCGCCTCCTCCTCCGCCTCCTCCTCCGGCGAGTGATCAGGGCACTCAGCCTCCTTCTCCAGCACGCGTGGCGGCACTCTGCCTCCTTCTCTCGCCTGCGCCGGCGCGCCCGAGCAGCCAGCCTCCTCCTTCTCCGCCTCGTCAGCAAGGGCGGAAGAGACCCGCCGCCGCTCCGGCTGCTCGGCGCGTCGTAGTCCTTCTCCTCCGCCTCGTAAGCAAGGAAAGAAGACAGCAGCCGCTCCGTCTGCTCTCGTCGATAGCTAGCAGTACAGCTAGAGGCGGGAGGCAATACAGATTCGGTCCTTCTCTGAAGACTCCAGAGAAGATTACTATCCAGGAAGTGGAAGCCCGTGAAACAAAATGTCTATAAAGATACAGTTGGAATACGCTAGGAAGTGCACAAGGACTATAACTATTAATGTGGGTGAAAAAGCCAAAGAGGATACATTCCTACTCTCTTCGGTAGGAGAAGTCACATCAGTATTAGCCGGAAGTGAAATTACAAGCCGCACCTATTCGATTGCTCCACCTTAACCAATGAGGAAACCACCATATTCTGTCTCGTCGCACTCATAACAAACTATCGAGCGCCATTCCTCGACAACACGGTACTATATACGCACGCCATAGCCAGAGCGGTCGGGAAGTTACTTATCCTGGAGTAGAAGTCGAAGTTAGCTGAACGCATTCGAGCGCTTTTCTGAGGAAATTGGCCTAGCTCAGCGACAAGCGAACCAAATCATTGTCCCTTCTATCTATCTAAGTGTATTGTTAATTGATGGTTTCGCGCACCCTTTAAGGATTTTTGACCTCTTTCATTATATAAGGGGTTTGGTTCCGATAAGGTGTCTAGCGATATCGATCGCTAATGATTAGAGGATGGTGCCCGGTTATACCAATCTTGATGATTACCTGCCCGACGATGTACATTATGAATTCTTGAAGGTGGACGAACACAAATACCATTACGGGAAGCCTCTCGTCAAAGATGAAAAATCTCTAACAACGATGATGTGAAGATTGCATGATTGGTACATGAAAACCTGCAAAGAGTCTGGGGGACGAATACTTTGACATGAGAGTTAAAGAGGAGCACGACCTCGTTGGAATTGATCTGTTGTCTATTCCATTTGAGGAGTGATTGAACCTGGCCTCAACTTGGAAATCCAAGAGTGCCATTGGAAAGAGGAGTTGATTTCGTTCGAAATCGATATAAAGATCACCGGAAAAAGATGCACTGTTTGTAAATGGCAAGCAAAACAAATATGGCGCCGATCTGCGATTAACAGCACGAGGCCATCTAAATGCATCAAGAACAACAAGCTACTGCACTCTAACAAAACAACAAAGAACCTGGCAGGGATCCACTCAAGATGCTTGACAAAAGATGAACACTGAGCTATGGCTAATTCACTCAATAGCAGGTTCAAACAAGCATGGCAAAAGAGCAAAAGATATCAGGTTACAGACTTAGTGAAAATAATAGCATGTCAGGAATTTAACATCAGGAAGCAATGTTTAGAGCAAGATAACAACATGCTACAGGAACATATCATGGCAAAGCAAAGCATGTCATGAAGATACTCAAAGCATACAACAAAAGTCCCTTACTCACCATAAGCCAAAAGGGATCAGAAAATACAATGGCAACCATGTGAACATAGCAATTATCGTTAACAGATTCAGACTTAGCAGAAAACTGGAACATGGCAAAACAGATATTAAGTAGGCATATTTATGAGCTCGATGCACTCACCACAAGGCATTTCATGACAAACTAAGTATACACCCAGCAATTAGACATGGCATAGAAGTTAAACATGGCAAGGAAAGCCTCATAGCACGCATGGATCAACTACAACAACCTCGGCAAAAACGCTTAACACGTAAACATTCTGCCAGGAACATTTTATAGGAAAAGTAGAGCTCGATTGAGTCAAGCTAGGGTGCTCCATAATTGCAAACAAAGACATGGATGGATAGAGCACAACAATATCTACAAAACATCCTTACTGATCATGCTCAAAGAGGCATGGATCACTCTGTAGCAACATGAATACATGGCATAAAAATATTAACAGGCAAAGACTTAGAAGATTTCTAAGTCCCTGAAATCAGCAACATTACAGAGAGCTACTTTGCATGCTTGTGCTAGTCACACACAGAGATCACAAAAATACATGGCATACACCCCTGTAAAGATGGCATGGCATACTTCAAAACACATGTAGGGCTCAAGTTCATAGGAGGCACACATCAATCATGGCAAAAATGACAAATGTCCAATTACTGATAAGAATCTAAAACTAATTAACATATAGCACTCTTGCAACAGAATTTAGGGCATCAAGATTGAGCTCAAATGAACATGTGTGCATGTGAACTGAAATACAAGATATATACGTCCCGAGACACGAAACATTATTAGGTGGATAGCTACAATCAATCGCGCCAATGATCGAGTTTAGCCACAGATGTCAAAGTGATAGATGATGGTCGATGAAGGACATAACAGGAATATGGCAGATACTGGGGAGACTCTAGAGAAATTAGCCACCACGCACTAGCATCTAGGTGTCTTCGTGAAACTCAAAGTCCCGGGACGGGACGGTGCTGCCGCGTATATGAGAGGATCCCAGGGGCAAGCCGGGACAATGTCCGGTGGTGGTTGTCACGGAACGGCCCGGTCGGAAATCGTGCGTCCGATCCACCAGATCCGCCGCGAGATCGCCAAGCCGATGGACACGCGTCGGCCCGGAAGGTATGAACAGGCGGCGAGGCCCAGCCGAGAGGTCACCTGGCGGAGGGTCCGCCGTGGTCACGCTAGAGGGCGCTCACGCGAGGCAGGGGCGCCTCTGTGGTCTATCGCGGTCGCGGAGGAGGATGGCGCGGCGGAGCACCTGGCGGCGGCGGCGGGGTGCCTCGGCGGCGGCGGCGGCGGCGGAGGCAGGCGCGCGGGGTCGGCGGTGTGCCTGCGAGGGCGGCGCGGCGGAGCACCTGGCGGCGGCGGTGGAGACAGGCGCGCGGGGTCGGGCGCTCGGGCCCAGGCGCGGCGCACGCGGGCGGCCGTGGGCCTCGCGGGCCGCGACGGCGGAGGGTGGCGGTCGGACACATGGCGCGCGATGATTGGGCGGCGGGACGGCATCGGACATGTCCGTCGGCGGGGACCTTTGTCCGGCGGCGCGAGAGGAGCGAGGTTAGGGTTCATCCGCGAATTTTGGGGAGGGGATCACATATATATATATAGGTAGAGGAAGCTAGGAGAGTCCAAATGAGGTGCGGTTTTCGGCCACGCGATCGTGATCGAACAGATGATGGATGAGGTTTAGGTGGGTTTTGGGCCACTTTGGAGGGGTGTTGGGCTGCAACACACACGAGGCCTTCTGGTCCCTCGGTTAACCGTTGGAGTATCAAACGAAGTCCAAATGTGCACGAAACTTGACAGGCGGTCTACCGGTAGTAAACCAAGGCCGCTGACAAGTCTCGGTCCAATCCGAAACGTTTAACACCCGCACACGAAAAGAGGTAGAAAGGGACACGGGTGACATAGGAGCGCACGGATTGCAAAACGGACAACGGGGAAAATGCTCGGATGCATGAGACGAACATGTATGCAAATGCGATGCACATGATGACATGATATGAATGCATGACACGCAAGCAATGACAAGGCAACAACAAGCGAATAACTGGAAGACACCTGGCACATCGGTCTCGGGGCGTTACAACACTCCACCACTACGAGAGGATCTCGTCCCGAGATCTAGAATGGCACCGGAGGGAAAACGGAAGAGAAAGAGAAGAGGTAAAACTAAGTTGCTTCTTTGACAAATGAGTGAAACCAAAGAACCTTGAGGTTGAACAAATTTGAAGAAAAGAATACACAACGGAGATGAACGAAGTTGAAAACACTCCGTTAGAAAAGAGGAACAAAGAAGAGAAGAATTCGGAGCAGCACTCCAGGTTGAAAAGAGATGCAAGACTTGATAAGGCGAAAAGATCTTGCACAGAGGACACAACACTCGGTTAAATTGATAAGCATGAAAAGAACACGATCCTGACAAAATCAAGAAGATGGGTTGAAGAGAGCAACATCACAATGCCTCCGGAACAAAAGAATAGAAGTTGGATCGTTGGAAAGGAAAGAGTTGAGAAGAAAATGACATCTTCTACCACAATAGAATTTGAGAAGCATCCTTAGAAAGAAGTATTGAACGGAGTTGTTGGAAAATCAACAACGAAAACAAAAGGCTGCTTGTGGGCTTATGAAAACATCTCAAAACTTAAGGTGAAATTCTGCCACTAACGAAACAAGATTGGATTGATAAGAACAAGGAGACGAGAAACTATTTCACCGGGAGATATAAAGAAGAACTTGGGTCATTTATAAGTCACCATAATTAGCAACAATCCTTAGGGAAGGCTTTAGGTGAAATATAACCCAAGATAACTCCAATGACGAGATTGATGGATTTAAAACATCTCATTCTTACAACATGTGAATCATGAAACATGAACTCAAATTATCAAGAATGACATAATACCATCTCAAATGATAGAAAGAAAGAATGACTTCGGAATGAAAGATGAACACTTCGAGAAGGAATTAAATCCTTTGATGAACCATCATGTAGAACCTCCATGAAGAACTCCGGTAAAAAAGAATACACGAAAGGAAAGAGAAGTTGAAAACACAAGGTGAAACCTTGTAATGATTTAGATGGATCTCCGTGATAATTAGAGCTTGGAACTCCGAGAAAGAAAAGATGAACAAAAGAAAATCAAGAATTTATTCATCATGAACAAACTCCGAAGGAAAGGAAATTTTTCACTTGGATGAAACCCGAATAAGAATTATGTTATGCGTATCCTTCACCAATTTAATTGATGACAAGCAACGGATTTGGCATAACCACTTATTCTCGTTGAAAAAAGGATTAAGAGAGATATAGCAAACCTGAGAAGGTCTTCACGAACCACCGGTAGGATTGGAAGAACAAATGAAGATTGATAATGATACGAAGGAAGAGAAAATCTTTGAACAGAACATCGTAAGAATTGAAAATGAATGATAGAAAGATAAAGAAACACCGGGACACGAATTCCGATAAACGACGAGATACTTGAGGGAGATTTGATAGATGAGAACGAGATAGATCACAGGACATGATTACGAGACCATTACTAATGTGCATACCGGATAGTATTTGGAGATTTGTAACACCCTCGATGCGACTATATCTCCCACGTGTCGAGGCACGACTTAGAGGCATAATCGCATTGAAGGCATATGTCGCAAGTTAGGCAATCTTCACAACATCCCATGTAATATAAATCATAAAGGGGAGATAACATAGTTGGCTTACACTCGCCACGTCAATCAAGTACATAAATAACATTACATCATCCAAACACTCATGGCCCGACTACGGCGCCAAAATAAAAGAGAACCCAACATGCGACACGGTCCCAATCACCCCCAACTGGGCACCACTACTGATCATCGGGAAAGGAAACATAGTAACGTTGAGAGTCTTCGTCGAACTCCCACTTGAGCTCATACGCGTCTCCTGGAGCGGAATCATCAGGCCCTGCATCTGGTGTAATAGTAATCTGTGAGCCACAGGGACTCAGCAATCTCGCACCCTCGCGATCAAGACTATTTAAGCTTATAGGTATGGCAAGGTAAAATGTGAGTGGAGCTGCAGCAAGCGACTAGCAAGTATGGTGGCTAACTTATTCGCAAAAAGAGGCGAGAAGAGGAGGCAAAGCGCGAGCGAGAAACTAGAGACAACCTGCGCAAACATTACTCCAACACCGTGTCCACTTCCCGGACTCCGCCGAGAAGAGGCCATCACGGTAACACACTCAGTTGATTCATTTTAATTAATTAAGGTTCAAGTTATCTACAACCGGACATTAACAAATTCCCATCTGCCCATAACCGCGGGCACGGCTTTCGAAAGTTCAAATCCCTGCAGGGGAGTCCCAACTTAGCCCATGACAAGCTCTCACGGTCAACGAAGGAATAGACCTCCTCCCAAGACGTTCCGATCAGACTCGGTATCTCGGTTAACTTCAAGACACTTCGACAAGGTTAAAACAAGACCAGCAACACCGCCCGAATGTGCCGACAAATCCCGATAGGAGCTGCACATATCTCGTTCTCAGGGCACACTCAGATGAGCGCTCCATACAACTAAAACCAAACCTCGAGTTTCCCCGAGGGGGCGCTGCACAGGACTCTAGTTTGGACCAACACTCAGAGGAGCACTGGCCCGGGGGGTAAGATGACCCTCGGGCTCGGAAACCCAAGGGAAAAAGGCTAGGTGGCAAATGGTAAAACCAAGGTTGGGCATTGCTGGAAAAGCTTTAATCAAGGCGAACTATCAAGGGGTTCCCATTATAACCCAACCGCGTAAGGAACGCAAAAATCCGGGAACATAACACCGATATGACGGAAACTAGGGCGGCAAGAGTGGAACAAAACACTAGGCGAGAGGCCGAGCCTTCCACCCTTTACCAAGTATATAGATGCATTAAGATAACATAAGATAATATAATGATATCCCAACAAGTAAATAATGTTCCAACAAGGAACGGTCTTCAATCTTCACCTGCAACTAGCAACGCTATAAGAGGGGCTGAGCAAAG
>NC_053026.1:493400297-493417507 GCF_003073215.2 Triticum urartu | reverse complement strand
AGCTAGTCAAGTAGAGGCATACTAGTGACACTCTGTTTGTCTATGTATTCACACATGTATTATGTTTCCGGTTAATACAATTCTAGCATGAATAATAAACATTTATCATGATATAAGGAAATAAATAATAACTTTATTATTGCCTCTAGGGCATATTTCCTTCAGTCTCCCACTTGCACTAGAGTCAATAATCTAGATTACATAGTAATGATTCTAACACCCATAGAGCTTTGGTGCTGATCATGTTTTGCTCGTGGAAGAGGCTTAGTCAACGGGTCTGCAACATTCAGATCCGTATGTATCTTGCAAATCTCTATGTCTCCCACCTGGACTAGATCCCAGATGGAACTGAAGCGTCTCTTGATGTTCTTGGTTCTCTTGTGAAATCTGGATTCCTTTGCCAAGGCAATTGCACCAGTATTGTCACAAAAGATTTTCATTGGACCCGATGCACTAGGTATGACACCTAGATCGGATATGAACTCCTTCATCCAGACTCCTTCATTTGCTGCTTCCGAAGCAGCTATGTACTCCGCTTCACATGTAGATCCCGCTACGACGCTTTGTTTAGAACTGCACCAACTGACAGCTCCACCGTTTAATGTAAACACGTATCCGATTTGCGATTTAGAATCGTCCGGATCAGTGTCAAAGCTTGCATCAACGTAACCTTTTACGATGAGCTCTTTGTCACCTCCATATATGAGAAACATATCCTTAGTCCTTTTCAGGTATTTCAGGATGTTCTTGACCGCTGTCCAGTGATCCACTCCTGGATCACTTTGGTACCTCCCTGCTAGACTTATGGAAAGGCACACATCAGGTCTGGTACACAGCATTGCATACATGATAGAGCCTATGGCTGAAGCATAGGGAACATCTTTCATTTTCTCTCTATCTTCTGCAGTGGTCGGGCATTGAGTCTTACTCAATTTCACACCTTGTATCACAGGCAAGAACCCTTTCTTTGCTTGATCCATTTTGAACTTCTTCAAAACTTTGTCAAGGTATGTGCTTTGTGAAAGTACAATTAAGCGTCTTGATCTATCTCTATAGATCTTAATGCCTAATATGTAAGCAGCTTCACCGAGGTCTTTCATTGAAAAACTCTTATTCAAGTATCCCTTTATGCTATCCAGAAATTCTATATCATTTCCAATTAGTAATATGTCATCCACATATAATATCAAAAATGCTACAGAGCTCCCACTCACTTTCTTGTAAATACAGGCTTCTCCAAAATTCTGTATAAAACCAAATGCTTTGATCACACTATCAAAGCGTTTATGCCAACTCCGAGAGGCTTGCACCAGTCCATAAATGGATCGTTGGAGCTTGCACACTTTGTTAGCTCCCTTTGGATCGACAAAACCTTCTGGTTGCATCATATACAACTCTTCTTCCAGAAATCCATTCAGGAATGCAGTTTTGACATCCATCTGCCAAATTTCATAATCATAAAATGCGGCAATTGCTAACATGATTCGGACAGACTTAAGCATCGCTACGGGTGTGAAGGTCTCATCGTAGTCAATCCCTTGAACTTGCCGAAAACCTTTTGCGACAAGTCGAGCTTTGTAGACAGTAACATTACCGTCGGTGTCAGTCTTCTTCTTGAAGATCCATTTATTCTCAATTGCTTGCCGATCATCGGGCAAGTCAACCAAAGTCCATACTTTGTTCTCATACATGGATCCCATCTCAGATTTCATGGCTTCAAGCCATTTTGCGGAATCTGGGCTCACCATCGCTTCTTCATAGTTCGTAGGTTCATCATGATCTAGTAGCATGACTTCCAGAATAGGATTACCGTACCACTCTGGCGCGGATCTCACTCTGGTTGATCTACGAGGTTCAGTAGTATCTTGTTCTGAAGTTTCATGATCATCATCATTAGCTTCCTCACTAACTGGTGTAGGTGTCACTGAAACAGTTTTCTGTGATGCACTACTTTCCAATAAGGGAGCAGGTACAGTTACCTCGTCAAGTTCTACTTTCCTCCCACTCACTTCTTTCGAGAGAAACTCCTTCTCCAGAAAGTTTCCGAATTTAGCAACAAAAGTCTTGCCTTCGGATCTGTGATAGAAGGTGTATCCAATAGTTTCCTTTGGATGTCCTATGAAGACACATTTCTCTGATTTGGGTTCGAGCTTATCAGGTTGAAGCTTTTTCACATAAGCATCGCAGCCCCAAACTTTCAGAAACGACAACTTTGGTTTCTTGCCAAACCACAGTTCATAAGGCGTCGTCTCAACAGATTTTGATGGTGCCCTATTTAACGTGAATGCAGCTGTCTCTAATGCATAACCCCAAAACGATAGCGGTAAATCGGTAAGAGACATCATAGATTGCACCATATCTAGTAAAGTACGATTACGACGTTCGGACACACCATTACGCTGTGGTGTTCCGGGTGGCGTGAGTTGTGAAACTATTTCACAATTTTTCAAATGTACACCAAACTCGTAACTCAAATATTCTCCTCCACGATCAGATTGTAGGAATTTTATTTTCTTGTTACGATGATTTTCTACTTCACTCTGAAATTCTTTGAACTTTTGTAATGTTTCAGACTTGTGTTTCATTAAGTAGACATACCCATATCTGCTTAAGTCATCTGTGAAGGTGAGAAAATAACGATATCCACCGCGAGCCTCAATATTCATCGGACCACATACATCTGTATGTATGATTTCCAACAAATCTGTTGCTCTCTCCATAGTACCGGAGAACGGTGTTTTGGTCATCTTGCCCATGAGGCACGGTTCGCAAGTACCAAGTGATTCATAATCAAGTGGTTCCAAAAGTCCATCAGTATGGAGTTTCTTCATGCGCTTTACACCGATATGACCTAAACGGCAGTGCCACAAATAAGTTGCACTATCACTATTAACTCTGCATCTTTTGGTTTCAACACTATGAATATGTGTGTCACTACTATCGAGATTCATCAAAAATAGACCACTCTTTAAGGGTGCATGACCATAAAAGATATTACTCATATAAATAGAACAACCATTATTCTCTGATTTAAATGAATAACCGTCTCGCATCAAACAAGATCCAGATATAATGTTCATGCTTAACGCTGGCACCAAATAACAATTATTTAGGTCTAATATTAATCCCGAAGGTAGATGTAGAGGTAGCGTGCCGACTGCGATCACATCGACTTTGGAACCGTTTCCCACGCGCATCGTCACCTCGTCCTTAGCCAATCTTTGCTTAATCCGTAGTCCCTGTTTCGAGTTGCAAATATTAGCAACAGAACCAGTATCAAATACCCAGGTGCTACTGCGAGCATTAGTAAATGTATATCACATATACCTTTGTTCACCTTGCCATCCTTCTTATCCGCCAAATACTTGGGGCAGTTCTGCTTCCAGTGACCAGTCTGCTTGCAGTAGAAGCACTCAGTTTCAGGCTTAGGTCCAGGTTTGGGTTTCTTCTCTTGAGTAGCAACTTGCTTGCCGTTCTTTTTGAAGTTCCCCTTCTTCTTCCCTTTGCCCTTTTTCTTGAAACTAGTGGTCTTGTTGACCATCAACACTTGATGCTCCTTCTTGATTTCTACCTCCGCACTTGATGCTTTTCTTGATTTCTACCTTCGTCGATTTCAGCATCGAAGAGCTTGGGAATCATTTCCGTTATCCCTTGCATATTATAGTTCATCACGAAGTTCTACTAACTTGGTGATGGTGACTAGAGAATTCTGTCAATCACTATTTTCTGGAAGATTAACTCCCACTTGATTCAAGCGATTGTAGTACCCAGACAATCTGAGCACATGCTCACTGCTTGAGCTATTCTCCTCCATCTTTTAGCTATAGAACTTGTTGGGACTTCATATCTCTCAACTCGGGTATTTGCTTGAAATATTAACTTCAACTCCTGGAACATCTCATATGGTCCATGACGTTCAAAACGTCTTTGAAGTCCCGATTCTAAGCCGTTTAAGCATGGTGCACTAAACTATCAAGTAGTCATCATATTGAGCTAGCCAAATGTTCATAACGTCTGCATCTGCTCCTGCAATAGGTTGTCACCTAGCGGTGCATCAAGGACATAATTCTTCTGTGCAGCAATGAGGATAATCCTCAGATCACGGATCCAATCCGCATCATTGCTACTAACATCTTTCAACATAGTTTTCTCTAGGAACATATCAAATAAAACAGGAGCTAACACGCGAGCTATTGATCTACAACATAGATATGCTAAATACTACCAGGACTAAGTTCATGATAAATTAAAGTTCAATTAATCATATTACTTAAGAACTCCCACTTAGATAGACATCTCTAATCTCTAAGTGATCACGTGATCCAAATCAACTAAACCATGTCGATCATCACGTGAGATGGAGTAGTTTTCAATGGTGAACATCACTATGTTGATCATATCTACTATATGATTCACGCTCGACCTTTCTGTCTCCAGTGTTCCGAGGCCATATCTGTATATGCTAGGCTCGTCAAGTTTAACCTGAGTATTCCGCGTGTGCAACTGTTTTGCACCCGTATTTGAACGTAGAGCCTATCACACCCGATCATCACGTGGTGTCTCAGCACGAAGAACTTTCGCAACGGTGCATACTCAGGGAGAACACTTATACCTTGATTAGTGAGAGATCATCTATAATGCTACCGTCACTAAGCAAAATAAGATGCATAAAAGATAAACATCACATGCAATCAAAATATGTGACATGATATGGCCATTATCATCTTGTGCCTTTGATCTCCATCTCCATGTCATGATCTCCATCGTCACCGGCATGACACCATGATCTCCATCATCTTGATCTCTATCAATGTGTTCACATGGTCGTCTCGCCAACTATTGCTCTTGCAACTATTGCTATCGCATAGCGATAAAGTAAAGCAATTATTTGGCGCTTGCATCTTATGCAAAAGAGACAACCATAAGTTTGCCAGTTGCCGATAACTTCAACAAAACATGATCATCTCATACAACAACTTATATCTCATCACGTCTTGACCATATCACATCACAACATGCCCTGCAAAAACAAGTTAGACGTCCTCTACTTTGTTGTTGCGTTTTACGTGGCTGCTACGGGCTGAGAGAACCGTTCTTACCTACGCATCAAAACCACAATGATAGTTTGTCAAGTTGGTGTTGTTTTAACCTTCGCAAGGACCGGGCGTAGCCACACTCGGTTCAACTAAAGTTGGAGAAACTGACACCCGCCAGCCACCTGTGTGCAAAGCACGTCGGTAGAACCAGTCTCGCGTAAGCGTACGCGTAATGTCGGTCCGGGCCGCTTCATCCAACAATACCGCCGAACCAAAGTATGACATGCTGGTAAGCAGTATGACTTATATCGCCCACAACTCACTTGTGTTCTACTCGTGCATATAACATCAACACATAAAACCTAGGCTCGGATGCCACTGTTGGGGAACGTAGTAATTTCAAAAAATTTACGCACAAGCAAGATCATGGTGATGCATAGCAACGAGAGGGGAGAGTGTTGTCCTACGTACCCTCGTAGACCGATAGCGGAAGCGTTAGCACAACGCGGTTGATGTAATCGTACGTCTTCACGGCCCGACCGATCAAGCACCGAAACTACGGCACCTCCGAGTTCTAGCACACGTTCAGCTCGATGACGATCCCCGGACTCCGATCCAGCAAAGTGTCGGGGAGAGTTCCGTCAGCACGACGGCGTGGTGACGATCTTGATGTTCTACCGTCGCAGGGCTTCGCCTAAGCACCTACAATATTATCGAGGATTATGGTGGAGGGGGCACCGCACACGGCTAAGATCAATGATCAATTGTTGTGTCTCTGGGGTGCCCCTGCCCCCGTATATAAAGGAGCAAGGGGGGAGGCGGCCGGCTAGGAGGGGGCGCGGGGGAGGCCTACTCCCACCGGGAGTAGGACTCCTCCCTTGTTGGAGTAGGAGAGAAGGAAAGAGGAGGAGAGGAGAAGGAAAAGGGGGCTGCACCCCTTGTCCAATTCGGACCAGAGGGGGGCACAGGCCTCCTTCCTTTTGGCCTATCTCCTCTATTCCCGTATGGCTCAATAAGGCCCATATACTCCCCAGCGAATTCCCGTAACTCTCCGGTACTCCGAAAATACCCGAATCAGTCGGAACCTTTCCTGTCCGAATATAGTCGTCCAATATATCGATCTTTATCTCGACCATTTCGAGACCTCCTCGTCATGTCCCTGATCTCATCCGGGACTCCGAACTACCTTCGGTACATCAAAACTCATAAACTCATAATATAATGTCATCGAAACCTTAAGCGTGCGGACCCTACGGGTTCGAGAACTATGTAGACATGACCGAGACACGTCTCCGGTCAATAACCAATAGCGGACTGGATGCTCATATTGGCTCCTACATATTCTACGAAGATCTTTATCGGTCGGACCGCATAACAACATACGTTGTTCCCTTTGTCATCGGTATGTTACTTGCCCGAGATTCGATCGTCGGTATCTCAATACCTAGTTCAATCTCGTTACCGGCAAGTCTCTTTACTCGTTCCGTAATACATCATCTGCAACTAACTCATTAGTTGCAATGCTTGCAAGGCTTATGTGATGTGCATTACCGAGAGGGCCCAGAGATACCTCTCCGACAATCGGAGTGACAAATCCTAATCTCGAAATACGCCAACCCAACATGTACCTTTGGAGACACCTGTAGAGCACCTTTATAATCACCCAGTTACGTTGTGACGTTTGGTAGCACAAAGTGTTCCTCCGGTAAACGGGAGTTGCATAATCTCATAGTCATAGGAACATGTATAAGTCATGAAGAAAGCAATAGCAACATACTAAACGATCGTGGCTAAGCTAATGGAATGGGTCATGTCAATCAGATCATTCTCTAATGATGTGATCCCGGGGTGCTAAGCTAATGGAATGGGTCATGTCAATCACATCATTCTCCTAATGATGTGATCCCGTTAATCAAATGGCAACACATGTCTATGGTTAGGAAACATAACCATCTTCGATTAACGAGCTAGTCAAGTAGAGGCACACTAGTGACGTTTAGTTTGTCTATGTATTCACACAAGTATTATGTTTCCGGATAATACAATTCTAGCATGAATAATAAACTTTTATCATGATATAAGGAAATAAATAATAACTTTATTATTGACTCTAGGGCATATTTCCTTCACCGAAGGTCTGAAGTAAACTACTCACACGTCATCGGAGGGGCCATGGAGTTGATGTAGAGGCCCTCCGTGATCAATGCCCCCTCCGCGGAGCTCCGGAAAAGGCCCCAAGATGGGATCTCTTGGGTACAAAAGGTTGCAGCGATGGAAATAGGGTTTTGTGGTGCTCCTGGTTGTTTTCAGGGTATATGAGTATATATAGGAGGAAGAAGTAGGTCGGTTGAGCCACGAGGGGGAGGGCGCGCCCCCTGCCTCGTGGCCACCTTGTTGGTTGCTTGACGTCCACTCCAATTCCTCTGGATCACGTTTGTTCCAAAAATCACGCTCCCGAAGGTTTCATTCCGTTTGGACTCCGTTTGATATTTCTTTTTTGCGAAATACTGAAATAGGCAAAAAAACAGCAATTTGCACTGGGCCTTGGGTTAATAGGTTAGTCCCAAAAATAATATAAAGGTGTAAAATAAAGCTCATTAACATCCAAAACAGATAATATAATAGCATGGAACAATAAAAAAATTATAGATACGTTGGAGACGTATTAACATCCACAAGCTTAATTCTTGCTCGTCCTCGAGTAGGTAAATGATAAAAACAGAATTTTTAATGTGGAAGGCTTTCTAGCATGTTCTTCAATGTATTTTTCTCTACTGTGGCATGAATGTTCAGATCCGAAAGATTAAATATAAAAGTTTATTGTTGACATAAAAATAGTAATACTCCAAGTATGCTAATCAAGCAATTATGTCTTATAAAAATACCATAGCCAAAGAAAACTTATCCCTACAAAGTCATATAGTTTGGCCATGCTTCATTTTCGTCACACAAAATGCTCCCATCATGCACAACCCCGATGACAAGCCTAGCAATTGTTTCATACTTAGCCTTTCAAACTCTTTCAACTTTTACGCAATATATGAGCGCGAGCCATGGACATAGCACTATGGGTGGAATAGAATATGATGATTGAGATTGTGTGAGAAGACAAAAAGGAGAAAGTCTCACATTGACGCGGCTAATCAATGGGCTATGGAGATGCCCACCATTGATGTCAATGCAAGGAGTAGGGATTGCCATGCAACAGACGCACTAGAGCTATAAATATATGAAAGCTCATCAAAGAAACTAAGTGGGTGTGCATCCAACTTGCTTGCTCATGAAGACCTAGGGCATTTGAGGAAGCCCATCATTGGAATATACAAGCCAAGTTCTATAATGAAAAATTCCCACTAGTATATGAAAGTGACAAAATAAGAGACTCTTTATCATGAAGATCATGGTGCTACTTTGAAGCACAAGTGTGGAAAAAGGATAGTAACATTGTCCCTTCTCTCTTTTTCTCTCATCATTTTTTTATTTGGGCCTTCTGTTCTTTTTTTATGGCCTCTTTTTTTCGTCTGAAGTCTCATCCCGACTTGTGGGGGAATCATAGTCTCCATCATACTTTCCTCACATGGGACAATGATCTAATGATGATCATCACACTTTTATTTACTTACAACTCAATAATTACAACTCGATACTTAGAACAAAATATGACTCTATGTGAATGCCTCCGGCGGTGTACCGGGATTGCGATGAATCAAGAGTAACATGTATGAAAAATTGAGCATGGTGGCTTTGCCACAAATACGATGTCAACTACATGATCATGCAAAGCAATATGACAATGATGATGCGTGTCATAATAAATGGAACGGTGGAAAGTTGCATGGCAATATATCTCGGAATGGCTATGGAAATGTCATAATAGGTAGGTATGGTGGATGTTTTGAGGAAGATATAAGGAGGCTTATGTGTGATAGAGCGTATCATATCACGGGGTTTGGATGCACCGGCGAAGTTTGCACCAACTCTCAAGGTGAGAAAGGGCAATGCACTGTACCGAAGAGGCTAGCAATGATGGAAGGGTGAGAGTGTGTATAATCCATGGACCCAACATTAGTCATAAAGAACTCACATACTTATTGCAAAAATCTACAAGTCATCAAAACCAAGCACTACGCGCATGCTCCTAGGGGGGTAGATTGGTAGGAAAAGACCATCGCTCGTCCCCGGCCGCCACTCATAAGGAAAGCAATCAAAGAACACCCCATTCTTCAAATTTGTCACATAGAATTTACCGTACGTGCATGCTATGGGACTTGCCAACTTCAACACAAGTATTCATCAAATTCACAATTACTCAACTAGCACACCTCTAATATTACCACCTTTATATCTCAAAACCATCTATCAAGCACCCGACTTCACTTAGCATTTAAAATTTATAGCCAAAGTGAATTACCATGCTGTTCTAAAGGACTCTCAAAATGATATAAGTGAAGCATGAGATATCAATTATTTCTTTAAAATAAAACCACCGCCGTGCTCTAAAAGATATAAGCGAAGCACTAGAGCAAAAAATTATCCAACTCAAAAGATATAAGTGAAGCACATAGAGTATTCTAATAAATTCCAATTCGTGTGTGTCTCTCCCAAAAGGTGTGTACAGCAAGGATGATTGTGGTAATCTAAAAAGCAAAGACTCAAATCATACAAGACGTTCAAGCAAAACACATATCATGTGGCGAATAAAAATATAGCTCCAAGTAAAGTTACCGATGGACGAAGACGAAAGAGGGGATGCCTTCCGGGGAATCCCCGAGCTTAGGCTTTTGGTTGTCCTTGGATTTTACCTTGGGGTGCCTTGGGCATCCCCAAGCTTAGGCTCTTGCCACTCCTTGTTCCATAATCCATCAAATCTTTACCTAAAACTTGAAAACTTCACAACACAAAACTTAAAAGAAAATCTCGTGAGCTCCGTTAGTAAAAGAAAACAAACCACCACTTCAAGGTACTGTAATGAACTCATTCTTTATTTATATTGGTGTTAAACCTACTGTATTCCAACTTTTCTATGGTTTATAAACTCTATTACTAGCCATAGATTCATCAAAATAAGCAAACAACACACGAAAAACAGAATCTGTCAAAAACAGAACAGTCTGTAGTAATCTGTAGGTTTCGAATACTTATGGAACCCCAAAAATTCTAAAATAAATTTCTGGACGTGAGGAACTTATCTATTAATCCTCTTAAAAATAATTAACTAAATAGCACTCTCCAATAAAAAAATGGCAGCAATTCTGGTGAGCGCTAAAGTTTCTGTTTTTTACAGCAAGATCGCAAAGACTTTCCCCAAGTCTTCCCAAAGGTTCTACTTGGCACAAACACTAATTAAAAGCATAAAGCCAAATCTAAACAGAGGCTAGATGAATTATTTATTGAATAACAACAAGGAAAAAAATTGGGTTGTCTCCCAACAAGTGCTTTTATTTAAAGCCTTATAGCTAGGCATAAGATTTCAACGATGCTCACATGAAAGACAAGAATTGAAGCACAAAGAGAGCATCATAAAACACGTGACAAACACATCTAAGTCTAACATACTTCCTACGCATAGGCATCTTATAGGCAAACAAATTATCAAGGCAAGCAAAAAACTAGCATATGCAAGGAAGCGGAAAGAAACAATAGCAATCTCAACATAACAAGAGGTAATTTAGTAACATGAAAATTTCTACAACCATATTTTCCTCTCTCATTATAATTACATGCAGGATCATAAGAAAATTCAACAATATAGCTATCACAAAACATATTCTTAACACGATCCACATGTATGCAAAGTTGACACTCTTCCAAAATAGTGGGATTAACATTAACTAAAGTCATGACCTCTCCAAACCCACTTTTATCAAAAACTTCATAAGATTGAACATTCTCCAAATATGTGGGATCTAAAGTTGACACGCTTACAAACCACTTTAAATATTATTGCAAACATTATAATCAATCTCATATTCATCATGGGGCTTAAATAAATTTTCCAGATCATAAGAAGAATCACCCCAATCATGTTCATTGCAACAAGTAGTAGACATAACAAAACTAGCATCCCCAAGCTTAGAGTTTTGCACATTATAAGCACAATTGACATTAATAGAATTTATACTATCATCATTGCAATCATGCTTTCTATTCAAAGATCCATCGTGAATCACTCCATAAAGTACTTCATCACAAATTCCAGATTCACGAATTTCAAGCAAAACTTCATAAAGATAATCTAGTGCACAAAACTCACTAGCAATTGGTTCATCATAATTGGATCTCTTAAAAATATTAGCAAACGGATGAGGATCCATAGATCTTAGGTTCTCTGTTTAGCAATAAATAAACAACTATTCCAACCAAATGAACAAATGAGCCAAGTAAGAAATCAAAGCAAATGGAAAGACGAACAGAAGAAGGGCGGATAAAACGGCAAGGGTGAAGTGGGGGAGAGGAAAACGAGAGGCAAATGGCAAATAATGTAATGCGAGGGATAAGAGTTTATGATGGGTACTTGGTATGTCTTGACTTGTGCGTAGACTCCCCGACAACAGCGCCAGAAATCCTTCTTGCTACCTCTTGAGCACTCCGTTGGTTTTCCCTTGAAGAGGAAATGGTGATGCAGCAAAGTAGCGTAAGTATTTCCCTCAGTTTTTGAGAACCAAGGTATCAATCCAGTAGGAGGCCACACGCAAGTCCCTCTTACCTACACAAACAAATAAGAACCTCGCAACCAACGCGATAAAGGGGTTGTCAATCCCTTCACGGTCACTTACGAGAGTGAGATCTGATAGAGATAATAATGATAAGATAAATATTTTTGGTATTTTTATGATATAGATTTAAAGTAAAGATTGCAAAATAAAATAGATTGGAAACTTATATGATGGAGAATAGACCCGGGGGCCATAGGTTTCACTAGTGGCTTCTCTCAAGATAGCATAAGTATTATGGTGGGTGAACGAATTACTGTCAAGCAATTGATAGAAAAGCGAATAATTATGAGAATATCTAGGCATGATCATGTATATAGGCATCACGTCCGTGACAACTAGACCGACTCCTGCCTGCATCTACTACTATTACTCCACACATTGACCGCTATCCAACATGCATCTAGAGTATTAAGTTCAAAAGAACAGAGTAATGCCTTAGGTAAGATGACATGATGTAGAGGGATAAACTCAAGCAATATGATATAAAACCCATCTTTTTATCCTTGATGGCAACAATACAATACGTGTCGTTTCCCTTTCTGTCACTGGGATCGAGCACCGCAAGATTGAACCCAAAGCTAAGCACTTCTCCCATTGCAAGAAAGATCAATCTAGTAGGCCAAACCAAACTGATAATTCGAAGAGACTTGCAAAGATAACCAATCATGCATAAAAGATTTCAGAGAAGAATCAAATATTGTTCATAGATAGACTTGATCATAAACCCAAAATTCATCGGATCTCGACAAACACACCGCAAAAAGAGTTACATCGAATAGATCTCCAAGAAGATCGAGGGGAACTTTGTATTGAGATCCAAAGAGAGAGAAGAAGCCATCTAGCTACTAGCTATGGACCCAAAGGTCTGAAGTAAACTACTCACACATCATCGGAGGGGCCATGGAGTTGATGTAGAGGCCCTCCGTGAGCAATGCCCCCTCCGGCGGAGCTCCGAAAAAGGCCCCAAGATGGGATCTCTTGGGTACAGAAGGTTGCGGCGGTGGAAATAGGGTTTCGTGGTGCTCCTAGTTGTTTTCAGGGTATATGAGTATATATAGGAGGAATAAGTAGGTCGGTTGAGCCACGAGGGGCCCACGAGGGGGAGGGTGCGCCCAGGGGGGTAGGCGCGCCCCCTGCCTCGTGGCCACCTCGTTGGCTGCTTGACGTCCACTCCAAGTCTTCTGGATCACGTTTGTTCCAAAAATCACGCTCCCGAAGGTTTCATTCCGTTTGGACGCCGTTTGATATTCCTTTTGTGCGAAACACTAAAATAGGCAAAAAACAGCAATTTGCACTGGGCCTTGGGTTAATAGGTTAGTCCCAAAAATAATATAGAAGTGTAAAATAAAGCCCATTAACATCCAAAACATATAATATAATAGCATGGAACAATAAAAAATTATAGATACGTTGGAGACGTATCAGCATGATATAAGGAAATACAAATAACAACTTTATTATTGCCTGAGGCGTGATGCTTAGGAGTCCCCCCTTTAACGCACAAGCGAATCGCGTAGAAAAAGGGGCGGCAGGCGAGGCCACTTGTAGATGAGCTCCAGAGATCCCTGTTGGTTAGTTTTCGGGAGAAAAGTATAGACTATAGTTGCGCTTGCTGTCATGCCGTTGTTCTTTCCGCAAGAGGATGAAGGCACTGAGGATCTGGTGAGGTGACGTGTGCGGAGCGGGCCGCGAGCCAGAGCTCGACCACACAGGTTTATCAGCGTTGCAGGGATGGACCCCAGCACAAGCGTCGTGCCAGTGATACGTCTCCAACATATCTATAATTTTTGATTGCTCCATGCTATATTATCTACTGTTTTGGACATTATTGGGCTTTATTACCCACTTTTATATTATTTTTGGGACTAACCTATTAACCAGAGGCCCAGCCCAGAATTGCTGTTTTTTGCCTGTTCTAGGGTTTCGAAGAAAAGGAATATCAAACGGAGTCCAAACGGAATGAAACCTTCGGGAACGTGATTTTCTCACCGAATACAACTCAGGAGACTTGGACCCTACGTCAAGGCACGTAACAGGAGGCCACGAGGTAGGGGGCGCGTCCTACCCTACCAGGCGCGCCCCCACCCTCGTGGGCCCCCTGTTGCTCCACCGACGTACTTATTCCTCATATATATACCCACGTACCCCCAAACGATCAGAGACGGAGCCAAAACCCTAATTCCACCACCGTAACTTTCTGTATCCAAGAGATCCCATCTTGGGGCCTGTTCCGGAGCTCCGCCGGATGGGGCATTGATCACGGAGGGCTTCTACATCAACACCATAGCCCCTCTGATGAAGTGTGAGTAGTTTACTTCAGACCTACGGGTCCATAGTTAGTAGCTAGATGGCTTCTTCTCTCTTGGATCTCAATACAATGTTCTCCCCCTCTCTTGTGGAGATCTATTCAATGTAATCTTCTTTTTGTGGTGTGTTTGTTGAGACCGATGAATTGTAGGTTTATGATCAAGTCTATCTATGAATAATAATTGAATCTTCTCTGAATTCTTTTATGTATGATTGGTTATCTTTGCAAGTCTCTTCGAATTATCAGTTTGGTTTGGCCTACTAGATTGATCTTTCGTGCAATGGGAGAAGTGCTTAGTTTTGGGTTCAATCTTGCGGTGTCCTTTCCCGGTGACAGTAAGGGCAGCAAGGCACGTATTGTATTATTGCCATCGCGGATAACAAGATGGGATTTTCTTCATATTGCATGAGTCTATATCTCTACATCATGTCATCTTGCTTAAGGCGTTACTCTGTTTTAACTTAATACTCTAGATGCATGTTGGATAGAGGTCGATGAGTGGAGTAATCTTAGTAGATGCAGGCAGGAGTCGGTCTACTTGTCTTAGACATGATGCCTATATACATGATCATACCTAGATATTCTCATAACTATGCTCAATTCTGTCAATTGCTCAATAGTAATTTGTTCACCCACCGTAGAATACTTATTGATGACCCACAAGTATAGGGGATCTATCATAGTCCTTTCGATAATTAAGAGTGTCGAACCCAACGAGGAGCAGAAGGAAATGATAAGCGGTTTTCAGCAAGGTAATCTCTGCAAGTACTAATATAAGTGGTAACAGATAGTTTTGTGATAGGATAAATTGTAACGAGCAACAAGTAACAAAAGTAAATAAAGTGTAGCAAGGTGGCCCAATCCTTTTGTAGCAAAGGACAAGCCGGAACAAATTCTTATAATAGGAAAAGCGCTCCCGAGGACACATGGGAATATCGTCAAGCTAGTTTCCATCACGTTCATATGATTAGCGTTCGATACTTTGATAATTTGATATGTGGGTGGACCGGTGCTTGGGTGCTGTTCTTACTTGAACAAGCATCCCACTTATGATTAATCTCTATTGCAAGCATCCGCAACTACAACAAAAGTATTAAGGTAAACCTAACCATAGCATGAAACATATGGATCCAAATCAGCCCCTTACGAAGCAACGCATAAACTAGGGTTTAAGCTTCTTTCACTCTAGCAACCCATCATCTACTTATTACTTCCCAATGCCTTCCTCTAGGCCCAAATAATGGTGAAGTGTTATGTAGTCGACGTTCACATAACACCACTAGAGGCTAGACAACATACATCTTATCAAAATATCAAACGAATACCAAATTCACATGACTACTCATAGCAAGACTTCTCCCTTGTCCTCAGGAACGAATGTAATTACTCACAAAGCATATTCATGTTCATAATCAGAGGGGTAATAATATGCATATAGGATCTGAACATATGATCTTCCACCAAATAAACCAACTAGCATCAACTACAAGGAGTAATCAACACTACTAGCACCAATCCCGGACCTTGAGACAAGAATTGGATACAAGAGATGAACTAGGGTTTGGAGATGAGATGGTGCTGGTGAATATGTTGATGGAGATTGCCCTCTCCCGATGAGAGGAGCGTTGGTGATGACAATGGTGATGATTTCCCCCTCCGGGAGGGAAGTTTCCCTGGCAGAACAGCTCTATCGGAGCTCTAGATTGGATACGCCAAGGTTCCGCCTCGTGGTGGCGGAGTCTCGTCCCGAAAAGTTCTTCTCTATTTTTTTCTCATCGAAAGACCTCATATAGGAGAAGATGGGCATCGGAGAGCCACCAGGGCCCACGAGATAGGGGGCGCGCCCTAGGGGGGGCGCCCCCCACCCTCGTGAGCAGGGTGTGGGCCCCCTGGCCTTCATCTTTGGCGTGGATTTTTCTTTATTTCTTTTAAGACGGTTCGTGGAGTTTCAGGACTTTTGGAGTTGCGCAGAATAGGTCTCTAATATTTGCTCCTTTTCCAGACCAGAATTCCATCTGCCGGCATTCTCCCTCCTTGTGTAAACCTTGTAAAATAAGAGAGAATAGCCATAAGTATTGTGACATAAAGTGAAATAATAGTCCATAATGCGATAAATATCGATATAAAAGCATGATGCAAAATGGACGTATCAGCTCCCCCAAGCTTAGACCTCGCTTGTCTTCAAGCGAAAAGCCGATAACAATAAATATGTCCTCATGTTTAGAGGTAGAGGCGTCGATAAAAATAAAATACGTACATGAAGGCATCATGATTATTCTTATAACAACAACATATAGAGATTTTGTCATATGATTACTTATGTTCAAGTGATGATCTATTCACAATGCAAAAGTATAAATCATAAACCTTATTGGGCTCCAACAAACTATAATCTCAGTCATTGAAGCAATTGCAATTTATCATAACATCGGAAAGAGTCCATGTCAGAGCTAAAAAGCAAGTCCACATACTCAACTATCATTTAGTCCTCCATAATTGCTAACACTCACGTGATACTTGTGGTTACAGAGTTTTAATCGGACACAGAGAAAGATAGGGGCTTATAGTTTTGCCCCACAACCTTTTACCTCAAGGGTAATGTCAACAATAATGGTTCATTCTCCCCTACATCCAATTAGATATATATATATATATATATATATCATGTTCTTTCCAACATGCTGAGCTTGCCAAAGGATAAAATGAAAAAGAAAATGTGAAGATCACCGTGACTCTTGCATAAGGAAGAAGTTAATAATAAAGGATAGGCCCTTCGCAGAGGGAAGCAGAGGTTGCCATGCGCTTTTATGGTTGGATGTATAAAATCTCAATGCGAAAGAACGTCACTTTATATTGCCCCTTGTGATATGAACCTTTATTATGCAGTCTATCGCTTTTATTACTTCCACATCACAAGATCGTATAAAGCTTATTTCTCCCACACCAATCAATCATACATATTCAGAGCAATTTTTATTGCTTTGCACCGATGACAACTTACTCGAAGGATCTTACTCAATCCATAGGTAGATATGATGGACTCTCATGGAAAAACTGGTTTAGGGATATTTGGAAGCACAAGTAGTATTTCTACTTGGTGCTGAGAATTTGGCTAGCATGAGGGGGAAAGGCAAGCTCAACAAGTTAGAG
>NC_053026.1:493384212-493399297 GCF_003073215.2 Triticum urartu | reverse complement strand
TTCCCTTTTAAATATCCTTGTAATAGATTTGATTAATTAAGAGAAAGAGAGTCAGAAAAGGCACAAGTTGTGAGATGCCAAAACTCTCGTGTAATCTTCTTCTATATTGTGTGCGTGAGTTCTTCTACCTTGGGCAGAGATTACACTTAGCATCAGAACCATGGTGAGTGAAGGTTCGCGCACTCCATCGCCGGGTCGCCGCCATGTCTCGGCATCGCCGATGCGCCACGGCCGGAGCCCGACGCAGCGTGGCTGCCGCGAGGTGGTGATGCAGAAGGAGTTCGTGCACCAGGCGAGCAGCATCGTCGTCTACCCGCCGCTGACGGTGACGAACTACTTCGAGTGGTCACTTATCATGAAGTTGAACATGGAGGCCCAACACATGTGCGTCGCCATCGAGGGAGGCGGGAGCTTCAGCCGGGACAGGGCGGCGCTTGCGGCAATTCTACGAGCCGTGCCACAGGGGATGCACTCCACGCTTGCCGTGAAAGAGGCTGCAAAGGAGGCATGGGATGCCATCAAGATCATGCAGGTCGACGATGCCCGAGTCCGTGAGGCCAAGGCGCAGACTCTCCTAAAGGAGTTTGATGTCGTCCTCATGAGGAGCAGCAAGAGCCTGGACAAGCTCGCCATACGCACGAACGGGATTGCCAACAAGCTGCGCACGCTCGGCGAGAACGTCGATGAGGTGAAGGTCGTGAAGAAGCTTCTCCATATCGTGTCGTCCAAGTATACCCAGGTAGCTATTTCCATTGAGTAGCTTCTTGATATTAAAACCATGTCCATGGAGGAGCTTGTGGGTAGGCTCAAAACGGCGGAGGACCGGAGTGACTTGGACGAGGGAGCCAACAACTACGACCAGGGTGATGGGAGTTGACTGCTCCTCATGTAGGAGTGGGTTGCTCGCCACCGCAGTGGCATTGACAAGAAGAAGAGAAAATTTGAAATTTGCAAGGTTCGTTGCTACACTTTCCAAGATTACGGGCATTGCTCCAGGGATTGTACCGAGCCGAAGAAGGAGCGGGCCCTTCTCGCCGACGCGGCCGCCGCCGACAAGTCGGGGCTGTACTGAAGGTCGCCATGGTGTTCCCAATAAAGAACGACAAGGTTAAGGGGTGATTGTTGGTGTTAACCATTGTTTTTTAGTAGTTCGTCTAGTTTATTTCTGTTGGGTCTGTTCTGTCTAAGTCTGGTACAACAATGCATGGCACAATGGTGAAGTGGACTGATGGATCGGCAATGGTGCGAGCTGATCATCGGTCAAGTCAAGCCAGGAGTTGTGAGTACATGCATACACTTGTTACATGCATGCAGGAGATAGCGAGAGGGGTCTGTACGTTGTCGTGCCAATAGACTAGCTCAAAGTAAGGTGAGTTAGTTGAGGCAAAGACGTTGAGTTGGTCCATTGGAGTGGCTGGATGTGCATACACTTGTTTAGTTGAGTACATGTGTGCGTGGAGCGTGATCTTAGGATCAAGACGGTGTGTGTGACTTGGCCCGTGCGTTTGCTTCCCTTTTAAATACCCTCGTAATCACTTTGTTTAATTAAGAGAAAGAGAGTCATAAAATGCACAAGTTGTGAGATGCCAAAACTCCCGTGTAATCTTCTTCTATCTTGTGTACGTGAGTTCATCTTCTACCTTGGGTAGAGATTACACTTGGCATCAGATCCATGGTGAGTGAAGGTTTGCGCACTCCGTCGCCGGGTCGCCGCCGTGTCTCGGCCTCGCCGGTGCGCCATGGCCGGAGCCCGACGCGGCGTGGCTACCGCGAGGTGGTGGTGCAGCAAGAGTTCGTCCACCAGGCCAACATCACCGTCGTCTACCCGCCACTAATGGAGACAAACTAATTTGAGTGGTCCCATGACCCACAAGTGTAGGGGATCTATCGTAGCATTTTCGATAAGTAAGAGTGTCGAACCCAACGAGGAGCAGAAGGAAATGATAAGTAGTTTTCAGTAAGGTATTCTCTGCAATCACTGAAATTATCGGTAACAGATAGTTTTGTGATAAGGTAATTTGTAACGAGTAGCAAGTAATAAAAGTAAATAAGGTGCAGCAAGATGGCCCAATCCTTTTTGTAGCAAAGGACAAGCCTGGACAAACTGTTATATGACGGAAAGCGCTCCCGAGGACACATGGGAATTATCGTCAAGCTAGTTTTCATCACGTTCATATGATTCGCGTTCGGTACTTTGATAATTTGATATGTGGGTGGATCGGTGCTTGGGTACTGCCCTTACTTGGACAAGCATCCACTTATGATTAACCCCCATTGCAAGCATCTGCAATTACAACAGAAGTATTAAGGTGGAGACTAAGGCATAGCCTAGTGGTGGGAAGGGGCTGATGCCTTCCCACCCACCCAGGTTCAAGGCATGGTACTTGCAATTTGGGTTTATTGCACCAATTATACTATAGGGGGTTCCCTTACAGTCTTTCTGTCAAAAAAATAGATGTATTAAGGTAAACCTAACCATAGCATGAAACATATGGATCCAAATCAGCCCCTTACGAAGCAACGCATAAACAAGGGTTTAAGCTTTTGTCACTCTAGCAACCCATCATCTACTTATTACTTCCCAATGCCTCCCTCTAGGCCCAATCAATGGTGAGGTTTCATGTAGTCGATGTTCACATGACACCACTAGAGGGATGACAACATACATATTATCAAAATATCAAACGAATACCTACCCCTTCCTCTGGCGCAGCCATCCCCCTCTCAAACTCCTCCTCCTCCTCCGTTGAGCTTGGCGAAGCCCTACTGGAGAACTTCAAACTCCACCACCACGCCGTCGTGCTGCCGAAGTTCTTCCCCAACTTCTCCTTCCCCCTTGCCGGATCAAGAAGGAGGAGAAGTTCCCGTGCTGCATGTGTGTTGAACGCGGAGGCGCCGTTGTGATCGGAATCAACCGCGATATGAATTGCCGCGAGTACGACTCCTTCATTCGTGTTCTTGTAACGCTTCCGTCTCGCGATCTTCAAGGGTACAAAGATGCACTCCTCTCTCTCTCTCTCATTGCTAGTCTCTCCATAGATTGATCTTGGTGATGCGTAGAAATTTTTTAATTTCTGCAACGATCCCCACATGACTACTTATAGCAAGACTTCTCCCATGTCCTCAGGAACAAACGTAACTACTCACAAAGCATATTCATGTTCATAATCAGAGGGGTATTAATATGCATAATGGATCTGAACATATGATCTTCCACCAAGTAAACCAACTAGCATCAACTACAAGGAGTAATCAACACTACTAGCAACCCACAGGTACCAATCTGAGGTTTGGATACAAAGATTGAATACAAGAGACGAACTAGGGTTTGAGATGAGATGGTGTTGGTGAAGATGTTGATGGAGATTGACCCCCTAGAGATGAGAGGATCATTGGTGATGACCATGGTGATGATTTCCCCCTCCCGGAGGGAAGTTTCCCTGGCAGAGCAGCTCTGCCGGAGCCCTAAATTGGTTCTACCAAGGTTCCGCCTCATGGCGGCGGCGTTTCGTCCCGTGAGCTTGCTTATGATTTTTCCTTGACGAAAGACTCCATATAGCCAAAGATGGGCATCAGAGGGCCACCAGGGGCCCACGAGGCAAGGGGGCACGCCTAGGGGGTAGGGCGCGCCCCCACCCTCGTGGACGGTGGGTGTCTCCCCTCTCGTACATCTTTTGCCCAATATTTTTTATATATTCTGAAAATAATTCCCGTGGAGTTTCAGGACTTTTGGAGCTGTGCATAATAGGTCTCTAATAATTGCTCCTTTTCCAGCCCAGAATTCCAGCTGTCGGCATTCTCCATCTTCATGTAAACCTTGTAAAATAAGAGAGAATAGGCATAATTATTGTGACATAATGTGTAATAATGGCCCATAATGCAATAAATATTGATATAAAAGCACGATGCAAAATGGATGTATCAACTCCCCCAAGCTTAGACCTCGCTTGTCCTCAAGCGAAAGCCGAAATCGAAAAATATGTCCACATGTTTAGAGATAGAGGTGTCGATAAAATAAAATACGGACATGAGGGCATCATGATCATTCTTAGAACAACAACATATAGATATATTGTCATATGATCTCTTATGCTAAAGTAACAATTTGTTGGGGATCGTAGCAGAATTATTAAATTTTCTACGCATCACCAAGATCAATCTATGGAGTAATCTAGCAACGAGGGGAAGGGGAGTGCATCTACATACCCTTGTAGATCGCGATGCAGAAGCGTTACAGGAATGCGGATGAAGGTGTCATACTCGTAGCAATTCAGATCGCGGTTGATTCCGATCTAAGCGCCGAACAACGACGCCTCCGCGTTCAACACACGTGCAGCCCGGTGACGTCTCCCACGCCTTGATCCAGCAAGGGGAGAAGGAGAGGTTGGGGAAGACTCCGTCCAGTAGCAGCACGACGGAGTGGTGGTGGTGGAGGAGCGCGGGAGTCCAGCAGGGCTTCGCCAAGCACTACGAGAGACAAGGAGGGAGAGAGGTAGGGCTGCGCCAAGAGAGAGATCAAATCATATGTTGGGCAGCCCCATACCTCAAGTATATATAGGGGGAGGGGATGGGTTGCGCCCCCTCTAGGGTTCCCTCCCCAAGGGGGGCGGCAGCCCTAGATCCCATCTAGGGTGGCGGCCAGAGGGGAGAGGGAGAGGGGGCGCACGAGGATGGGCCCTAGGGCCCATCTGCCCTAGGGTTTGGCCCCCTTCCCCTCTTGGAGGCGCCTTGGGCCCTGGTGGGAGGCACCCCAGCCCATCTAGGGGCTGGTCCCTTCCAACTATTGGCCCACGAAGGCCTCCGGGGCTGGTGGCCCCTCTCGGTGGACCCCCGGACCCTTCCGGTGGTCCCCGTACATTACCGGTGATGCCCGGAACACTTCCGGTGGCCAAATCCTCACTTCCTATATATCAATCTTTCCATCCGGATCATTCCAGAACTCCTCGTGACGTCCAGGATCTCATCTGGGACTCCGAACAACATTCGGTAACCGCATACATACTTTCCCTAAAACCCTAGCGTCATCAAACCTTAAGTGTGTAGACCCTACGGGTTCAGGAACCATGTAGACATGACCGAGACAACTCTCCGGCCTATAACCAACAGCGGTATCTGGATACCCATGTTGGCTCCCACATGTTCCATGATGATCTCATCGGATGAACCATGATGTCAAGGATTCAATCAATCATGTATACAATTCCCTTTGTCTATCGGTATGTACTTGCCCGAGATTCGATCGTCGGTATCCCGATACCTTGTTCAATCTCGTTACCGGCAAGTCTCTTTACTCGTTCCGTAATGCATGATCCCGTGACCAGACACTTGGTTACTTTGAGCTCATTATGATGATGCATTACTGAGTGGGCCCAGTGATACCTCTCCATCATACGGAGTGACAAATCCCAGTCTTGATTCGTGTCAACCCAACAGATACTTTCGGAGATACCCGTAGTCTACCTTTATAGTCACCCAGTTACGTTGTGACGTTTGGTATACCCAAAGCACTCCTACGGTATCCGGGAGTTACACGATCTCATGGTCTAAGGAAAAGATACTTGACATTGGAAAAACTCTAGCAAACGAACTATACGATCTTGTGCTATGTTTAGGATTGGGTCTTGTCCATCACATCATTCTCCTAATGATGTGATCTCGTTATCAATGACATCCAATGTCCATGGTCAGGAAACCATGACTATCTGTTGATCAACGAGCTAGTCAACTAGAGGCTTACTAGGGACATGTTGGTGTCTGTTATTCACACATGTATTACGATTTCCGGATAACACAATTATAGCATGAATAAAGACAATTATCATGAACAAGGAAATATAATAATAATGCTTTTATTATTGCCTCTAGGGCATATTTCCAATAGTCTCCCACTTGCACTAGAGTCAATAATCTAGTTACATTGTGATGAATCGAACACCCATGGAATTCTGGTGTTGATCATGTTTTGCCCTAGGGAGAGGTTTAGTCAACGGATCTGCTACATTCAGGTCCGTATGTACTTTACAAATCTCTATGTCTCCATCTTGAACATTTTCACGAATGGAGTTGAAGCGATGCTTGATGTGCCTTGTCTTCTTGTGAAACCTGGGCTCCTTGGCAAGTGCAATAGCTCCAGTGTTGTCACAAAAGAGTTTGATTGGCCCCGACGCATTGGGTATGACTCCTAGGTCGGTGATGAACTCCTTCACCCATATTGCTTCATGTGCTGCCTCCGAGGCTGCCATGTACTCCGCTTCACATGTAGATCCCGCCACGACACTCTGCTTGCAACTGCACCAGCTTACTGCCCCACCATTCAAAATATACACGTATCCGGTTTGTGACTTAGAGTCATCCAGATCTATGTCGAAGCTAGCGTCGACGTAACCCTTTACGACGAGCTCTTCGTCACCTCCATAAACGAGAAACATTTCCTTAGTCCTTTTCAGGTACTTCAGGATATTCTTGACCGTTGTCCAGTGTTCCTTGCTGGGATTACTTTGGTACCTTCCTACCAAACTTACGGCAAGGTTTACATCAGGTCTGGTACACAGCATGGCATACATAAGAGAACCTATGGCTGAGGCATAGGGGATGACACTCATCTCTTCTATATCTTCTGCCGTGGTCGGACATTGAGCTGAGCTCAATTTCATACCTTGTAACACAGGCAAGAACCCCTTCTTAGACTGATCCATATTGAACTTCTTCAATATCTTATCAAGGTATGTGAAAGACCTATGAGGCGTCTTGATCTATCTCTATAGATCTTGATGCCTAATACATAAGCAGCTTCTCCAAGGTCCTTCATTGAAAAACTCTTATTCAAGTAGGCCTTGATGCTGTCCAAGAGTTCTATATCATTTCCCATCAAAAGTATGTCATCTACATATAATATGAGAAATGCTACAGAGCTCCCACTCACTTTCTTGTAAACGCAGGCTTCTCCATAAGTCTGCGTAAACCTAAACGCTTTGATCATCTCATCAAAGCGAATGTTCCAACTCTGAGATGCTTGCACCAACCCATAAATCGAGCGTTGGAGCTTGCACACTTTGTCAGCATTCTCAGGATCGACAAAACCTTCCGGCTGCATCATATACAATTCTTCCTTAAGGAAACCATTAAGGAATGCCGTTTTGACGTCCACTTGCCATATCTCATAATCGTAAAATGCGGCAATTGCTAACATGATTCGGACGGACTTTAGCTTCGCTACCGGTGAGAAAGTCTCATCGTAGTCAACCCCTTGAACTTGTCGATAACCCTTAGCGACAAGCCGAGCTTTATAGATGGCCACATTACCATCCGCGTCTGTCTTCTTCTTAAAGATCCATTTATTTTCTATGGCTCGCCGTTCAACGGGCAAGTCAGTCAAAGTCCATACTTCGTTTTCATACATGGATCCTATCTCGGATTTCATGGCTTCTAGCCATTTGTCGGAATCCGGGCCCGCCATCGCTTCTTCATAGTTCGAAGGTTCACCGTTGTCTAACAACATGATTTCCAAGACAGGGTTGCCGTACCACTCTGGTGCGGAACGTGTCCTTGTGGACCTACGAAGTTCAGTAGCAACTTGATCTGAAGTTTCATGATCATCATCATTAACTTCCTCTCTAGTCGGTGCAGGCACCTCAGGAACATTTTCTTGAGTTGCGCCATTTTCCGGTTCAAGAGGTAATACTTCATCAAGTTCTACTTTCCTCCCACTTACTTCTTTCGAGAGAAACTCTTTCTCTAGAAAGAATCCATTCTTGGCAACAAAGATCTTGCCTTCGGATCTGAGGTAGAAGGTATACCCAACAGTTTCTTTAGGGTATCCTATGAAGACGCATTTTTCCGACTTGGGTTCGAGCTTTTCAGGTTGAAGTTTCTTGACATAAGCATCGCATCCCCAAACTTTTAGAAACGACAGCTTAGGTTTCTTCCCAAACCATAATTCATACGGTGTCGTCTCAACGGATTTCGACGAAGCCCTATTTAAAGTGAATGCGGTAGTCTCTAAAGCATAGCCCCAAAAAGATAGCGGTAAATCGGTAAGAGACATCATAGATCGCACCATATCTAATAAAGTGCGATTACGATGTTCGGACACACCATTACGCTGAGGTGTTCCAGGCGGCGTGAGTTGTGAAACTATTCCACATTTTCTTAAGTGTGTGCCAAATTCGTGACTCAAGTATTCTCCTCCACGATCTGATCGTAGAAACTTGATCTTCCTGTCACGTTGATTCTCAACCTCACTCTGAAATTCCTTGAACTTTTCAAAGGTTTCAGACTTGTGTTTCATTAAGTAGATATACCCATATCTACTCAAGTCATCAGTGAGGGTGAGAACATAACGATAGCCACCGCGAGCCTCAACGCTCATTGGACCGCACACATCAGTATGTATGATTTCCAATAAGTTGGTTGCTCGCTCCATTGTTCCTGAGAACGGAGTCTTGGTCATTTTACCCATGAGGCATGGTTCGCACGTGTCAAATGATTCATAATCAAGAGACTCTAAAAGTCCATCAGCATGGAGCTTCTTCATGCGTTTGACACCTATATGACCAAGGTGGCAGTGCCACAAATATGTGGGACTATCATTATCAACCTTACATCTTTTGGTACTCACACTATGAATATGTGTAGCGTTACGCTCGAGATTCATTAAGAATAAACCATTCACCATAGGAGCATGACCATAAAACATATCTCTCATATAAATAGAACAACCATTGTTCTCGGATTTAAATGAGTAGCCATCTCGAATTAAACAAGATCCCGATACAATGTTCATGCTCAAAGCTGGCACTAAATAACAATTATTAAGGTTTAAAACTAATCCCGAAGGCAAATATAGAGGTAGCGTGCCGACGGCGATCACATTGACCTTGGAACCATTCCCGACGCGCATCGTCACCTCGTCCTTTGCCAGTCTCCGCTTATTCCGCAGCCACTGCTTTGAGTTACAAATGTGAGCAACTGCACCGGTATCAAATACCCAGGAGCTACTACGGGTACTAGTAAGGTACACATCAATTACATGTATATCATATATACCTTTTGTTTTGCTGGCCTTCTTGTCTGCTAAGTATTTGGGGCAGTTCCGCTTCCAGTGACCACTTCCCTTGCAATAAAAGCACTCAGTCTCGGGCTTGGGTCCATTCTTTGGCTTCTTCCCAGCAGCTTGCTTGCCGGGCGTGGCAACTCCCTTGCCATCCTTCTTGAAGTTCTTTTTACCCTTGCCCTTCTTGAACTTAGTGGTTTTATTAACCATCAACACTTGATGTTCCTTCTTGACTTCTACCTCTGCTGATTTCAGCATTGCAAATACCTCAGGAATGGTCTTTTCCATCCCCTGCATATTGAAGTTCATCACAAAGCTCTTGTAGCTTGGTGGAAGCGACTGGAGGATTCTGTCAATGACCGCATCATCCGGGAGATTAACTCCCAGCTGAGTCAAGCAGTTATGTAACCCAGACATAGTGAGTATGTGCTCACTGACAGAACTATTTTCCTCCATCTTACAGCTAAAGAATTTGTCGGAGACTTCATATCTCTCGACCCGGGCATGAGCTTGAAAAACCATTTTTAGCTCTTCGAACATCTCATATGCTCCATGTCTCTCAAAACGCTTTTGGAGCCCCGGCTCTAAACTGTAAAGCATGCCGCACTGAACGAGGGAGTAGTCATCAGCACGTGTGTGCCAAGCGTTCATAACGTCTTGGTTCTGTGGGACAGGCGGGTCACCTAGTGGTGCTTGTAGGACATAATCTTTCTTGGCAGCTATGAGGATGATCCTCAGGTTCTGGACCCAGTCCGTATAGTTGCTGCCATCGTCTTTCAGCTTGGTTTTCTCTAGGAACGCGTTGAAGTTGAGGACTACGTTGGCCATTTGATCTACAAGACATATTGTAAATATTTTAGACTAAGATCATGATAATTAAGTTCATCTAATCAAATTATTCAATGAACTCCCACTTAGATAGACATCCCTATTCTAGTCATCTAAGTATAACATGATCCGAGTCAACTAGGCCGTGTCCGATCATCACGTGAGACGGACTAGTCAACGTCGGTGAACATCTTCATGTTGATCGTATCTTCTATACGACTCATGCTCGACCTTTCGGTCTTCTGTGTTCCGAGGCCATGTCTGTACATGCTAGGCTCGTCAAGTCAACCTAAGTGTTTGCATGTGTAAATCTGTCTTACACCCGTTGTATGTGAACGTTTGGATCAAACACCCGATCATCACGTGGTGCATTGAAACAACGAACTGTCGCAACGGTGCACAGTTAGGGGGAACACTTCTTGAAATTATTATGAGGGATCATCTTATTTACTACCGTCGTACTAAGTAAACAAGATGCAAAACATGATAAACATCACATGCAATCAAATAATAAACGTGACATGATATGGCCAATATCACATAGCTCCTTTGATCTCCATCTTGGGGCTCCATGATCATCTTGTCACCGGCTTGACACCATGATCTCCATCATCGTGTCTCCATGAAGTTGCTCGCCAACTATTACTTCTACTACTATGGCTAATGCGTTTAGCAATAAAGTAAAGTAATTTACATGGCGTTTCTCAATGAGACGCAGGTCATACAAAAATAAAGACAACTCCTATGGCTCCTGTCGGTTGTCATACTCATTGACATGCAAGTCGTGATTCCTATTACAATAGAATGAACAACTCATACATCATATATAGATCATTCATCACAACTTTGGCCATATCATATCACAAAGCACTTGCTGCAAAAACAAGTTAGACGTCCTCTAATTGTTGTTGCAAGTTTTACATGGCTGAATTAGGGTTCTAGCAAGAACGTTTTCTTACCTACATGAAAGCCACAACGTGATTTGTCAACTTCTATTTACCCTTCATAAGGACCCTTTTCATCGAATCCGCTCCAACTAAAGTAGGAGAGACAGACACCCGCCAGCCACCTTATGCAACTAGTGCATGTTAGTCGGTGGAACCGGTCTCACGTAAGCATACGTGTAAGGTTGGCCCGGGCCGCTTCATCCCACAATACCGTTGAAGCAAGATAAGACTAGTAGCGGCAAGAAAGTTGACAACATCTACGCCCACAACAAATTGTGTTCTACTCGCGCAAGAAGAACTACGCATAGACCTAGCTCAGATGCCACTGTTGGGGAACGTTGGAGAAAACAAAAAGTTTCCTACGGCTTCACCAAGATCCATCTATAAGTTCATCTAGCAACGAGTGATCGGATGCATCTACATACCTTTGTAGATCGCGAGCGGAAGCGTTCAAAGAACAGGGATGAGGTAGTCGAACACGACGTGATCCAAATCACCGAAGATCCTAGCACCGAACGGACGGTATCTCCGCGTTCAACACACGTACGGTCAGCGTAACGTCTCCTTCTTCTTGATCCAGCAAGGGGAAAGGAGAAGTTGATGAAGATCCAACAGCACGACGGCGTGGTGGTGGATGCAGGGCGTCACAGTAGCAGGGCTTCGCCTATACTACGAGAGAGAGATGTAACAGGGGAGAGGGAGGCGCCAAAAGGCTGAGGTATGATGTCCTCCATCTCCCCCACTATATATAGGGGTGTCTAGGGGGGGAGCCGGCCCTAGGAGATCCAATCTCCTAGGGAGGGCGGCGGCCAAGGGGTGGGGGGCTTGCCCCCCAAGCAAGGGGGCGCCCCCCTTTAGGGTTTCCCCCAAACCCTAGGCGCATGGGCCCTTTTGGTGCTGGTGCCCTTGGCCCATATAGGCCAAGGCGCACCCCCTACAGCCCATGTGGCCCCCGGGGCAGGTGGCCCCACCCGGTGGACCCCCGGAACCCTTCCGGTGGTCCCGGTACAATACCGGTGACTCCAAAACTTGTCCCGATGGCTGAAATAGCACTTCCTATATATAATTCTTTACCTATGGACCATTCCGGAACTCCTCGTGACGTCCGGGATCTCATCCGGGACTCCGAACAACATTCGGGTTACTGCATATACATATCTTCACAACCCTAGCGTCACCGAACCTTAAGTGTGTAGACCCTACGGGTTCGGGAGACAGGCAGACATGACCGAGACGACTCTTCGGTCAATAACCAACAGCGGGATCTGGATACCCATGTTGGCTCCCACATGCTCCACAATGATCTCATCGGATGAACCACGATGTCGAGGATTCAAGCAACCCCGTATGCAATTCCCTTTGTCAATCGATATGTTACTTGCCCGAGATTCGATCGTCGGTATCCCAATACCTCGTTCAATCTCGTTACCGGCAAGTCACTTTACTCGTACCGTAATGCATGATCCCGTGACCAGACACTTGGTTACTTTGAGCTCATTATGATGATGCATTACTGAGTGGGCCCAGTGATACCTCTCCGTCATACGGAGTGACAAATCCCAGTCTTGAACCGTGTCAACCCAACAGATACTTTCGGAGATACCCGTAGTCTACCTTTATAGTCACCCAGTTACGTTGTGACGTTTGGTATACCCAAAGCACTCCTACGGTATCCGGGAGTTACACGATCTCATGGTCTAAGGAAAAGATACTTGACATTGGAAAAACTCTAGCAAACGAACTATACGATCTTTATGCTATGTTTAGGATTGGGTCTTGTCCATCACATCATTCTCCTAATGATGTGATCTCGTTATCAATGACATCCAATGTCCATAATCAAGAAACCATGACTATCTGTTGATCAACGAGCTAGTCAACTAGAGGCTTACTAGGGACATGTTGTTGTCTGTTATTCACACATGTATTGAGTTTCCTATCAATACAATTATAGCATGGATAATAAACGATTATCATGAACAAGGAAATATAATAATAACTAATTTATTATTGCCTCTAGGGCATATTTCCAACAGTCTCCCACTTGCACTAGAGTCAATAATCTAGTTCACATCACCATGTGATTAACACTCACAGGTCACATCGTCATGTGACTAACACCCAAATAGTTCTGGGTTTGATCATGTTGCTTGTGAGAGAGGTTTTAGTCAATGGGTCTGAACCTTTCAGATCCGTGTGTGCTTTACAAATCTCTATGTCATCTCCTAGATGCAGCTACCACGTTCTATTTGGAGCTATTCCAAATAACTGTTCTATTATACGAATCCAGTTTACTACTCAGAATAATCTGGTTTAGTGTCAAAGTTTGCATCGGCGTAACCCTTTACGACGAACTCTTTTACCACCTCCATAATCGAGAAAATTCCTTAGTCCACTAGTTACTAAGGATAACTTTGACCGCTGTCCTGTGATCCATTCATGGATCACTCTCGTACCCCTTGACTGACTCATGGCAAGGCACACTTCAGGTGCGGTACACAGCATAGCATACCGTATAGAGCCTATGACAAAAGCATAGGGGACGACCTTCGTTCTTCCTCTTTCTTCTGCCGTGGTCGAGCTTTAAGTCTCAACTTCATACCTTACAACTCAGGCAAGAACTCCTTCTTTGACTGATCCATCTTGAACAACTTCAAGATCATGTCAAGGTATGTGCTCATTTGAAAGTACTATTAAGCGTTTTGATCTATCCTCATAGATCCTAATGCTCAATACTCAAGTAGCCTAATCCAGGTTTTCCATTGAAAAACACTTTTCAAATAACCCCGCATGCTTTCCAGAAATTCTACATCATTTCTGATCAACAATATATCAACAACATATACTCATCAGAAATTCTATAGTGCTCCCACTCACTTCTTTGGAAATACAAGTTTCTCATAAACTTTGTATACACCCAAAATCTTTGATCATCTCATCAAAGCATATATTCCAACTCCGAGATGCTTACTCCAGTCCTTAGAAGGATTGCTGGAGCTTTGCATACTTATTAGCATCTTTCAGGATTGACAAAACCCTCCGGTTGTATCACATACAACCTTTCCTCAAGAAAATCGTCGAGGAAACAATGTTTCGACATCCTATATGCAAGATTTCATAAATAATGCAGTAATCGCGAATATCATTCCAACAGACTCTTAGCATCGCTACGAGTGAGAGAGTCTCATCGTAGTCAACTCCTTGAACTTGTCGGGAAACATCTTAACGACAAGTCGAGCTTTCTTAATGGTGACATTTACCATCATTGTCCGTCTTCCTTTTAAAATCCATCTGCACTCAACAGCCTTATGACCATCAAGTAGTTCTTCCAAAGTCTACACTTTGTTTTCATATATGGATCCTCTCTCGGATTATATGGCCTCAACCCATTTATCGGAATCCAGGCCCACCATCGCTTCTCCATAGCTCGTAGGTTCATTGTTGTCTAGCAACATGACTTCCAAGACAGGATTACGTACCACTCTGAAGTAGTATGCATCCTTGTCATCCCACGAGGTTTGGTAGTGACTTGATCTGAAGTTTCATGATCACTATCATAAGCTTCCACTTCAATTGGTGTAGGTGCCACAGGAACAACTTCTTTGTGCCCCGCTATACACTAGTTGAAGTGACGGTTCAATAACCTCATCAAGTCTCCACCATCCTCCCACTCAATTCTTTCGAGAGAAACTTTTCCTCGAGAAAGGACCCGATTCTAGAAACAATCCCATATTGCTTTCGGATCTGAGACAGGAGGTATACCCAACTGTTTTGGGTGTCCTATGAAGATGCATTTATCCGCTTTGGGTTCGAGCTTATCAGCCTGAAACTTTTTCACATAAGCGTCGCGGCCCCAAACTTTTAAGAAATGACAGCTTAGGTTTCTCTAAACCATAGTTCATACGGTGTCATCTCATCGGAATTATGTGGTGCCCTATTTAAAGTGAATGTGGTTGTCTCTAATGCCTAACCCATAAACTATTGTGGTAATTTGATAAGAGACATCATGGTATGCATCATATCCAATAGGGTGCAGTTATGATGTTCGGACACACCATCACACTATCGTGTTCCAGGCTGTATCAGTTGTGAAACAATTTCCACAATGTCTTAATTCTGTGCCAAACTCGTAATTCAGATATTCATCTCTATGATCATATCATAGATATTTTATCCTCTTGTCACGACGATCTTTCAACTTCACCCTGAAATTACTTGAACCTTTCAATAATTCAGACTCGTGATTCATCAAGTAAAT